>NW_008665251.1:63949-64686 GCF_000695815.1 Acanthisitta chloris | reverse complement strand
CCAAGAGAAATGTCCATGGAGGTACTTCGGAAAAATCAAAATGGAAAATCAGTATGCATATAATATTCTTGCCAATTAATGGCCATTTTTCTCTCCCAATATCAAGGGGTTCACCTGATTGTATAGAGCCAGGGACAAGAGATCAAAGTACAAAGTTTAAAACGTTACATTTCAGATGTTAATTTTTTTCATGTCCTATCACTCATCTTACAGACAAGCTCCTGTGTTGAGTCTGCTAAGAATAGCAAGAAGGCACATGAGAAAATCTGGGAATCTGGCCCTTCGATTATTTTTATTTTGTATGTGTGTTTATGTGCATGTGTATAGGCTTCAAGGTATATAACCGTCTGTTAGCTGTGTTCCTTGGATTAAGAACAAGGCTTTATCTCTGCTGTGAGCATTTGCTGGCACTGGTTAGGTATGAAAAAGGCTCCACTTCACAGAGCCTTCCCCTCCAGCCCCATGGTCTAGCACAGCTGTGAGGAAGAGTGTGCTGTGTTGGTCCAGTTAATACCAGAGGAGATGCAGCCTACCTCAAATTGCAGAGAATTCCCTTCTAAAGGTAGATACTTCACCTCTAAGAGTGGCTGTGCTGAACCACAGTCCTGACAGATGCTCTCTACGATGACAGTCCTTTAGAGAACAGGCCTTTTTCACTTGTGTAGGGTTTGTTTTGGTTCGTTGGTTATTTTTGCAAGGATGTGTAAAATTTTTAATGAAGGGAGAAGAAAAGAGGA
>NW_008665251.1:0-63855 GCF_000695815.1 Acanthisitta chloris | reverse complement strand
AATGCCTTTCAATAAGCTAAAAATGCTATTGCCTTTATCAGAAACCCCAGTACTGACTAGAACTGCTTGCTTCCCAGTTGTGAAGATTTCACACAGACTTGTAATACTAGAGAATGGCAAAATCATTCTTTAACCACAAATTAACTGCTGTTGGGCATTTTCATGCAGATCATTCAGTGGAGTTTATCACAAACCAGAGAAGATCAACATAAGGAAAGAGACTATTTACAAGAGCATGTAGTAAGAGGACAAAGAGGAATGCTTTTAAACTGAAAGAGAATAGGTTTAGATTAGATATTAGGAAAAAATTCTTTGCTGTGAGGGTGGTGAGGCACAGGTTGCCCAGAGAAGCTGTGGCTGCCCCATCCCTGGAAGTATTCAAGGCCAGGTTGGATGGAGCTCTGAGCAAGCTGGTCTAGTGGAAGGTGTCCCTCCCCATGGCAAGGGCATTGGAATTAGATGATCTTTAAGGTCTCTTCCAAAACCAGCCATTCTATGATCCTATATGGGGAAAAATGGGTTAAGCAAAACCATGACTTTAACAGATTGCCAAGGGTCTGACTAGTGAAAGCTTGCAGACATATTTCTACCAGGGCAAGACTGATAAAGGAGATTTTTACTGGATCAACAATTACCGTAAAAGGCATTAAAGGTCAAAATAGATAAATATCAAGTCATACAAAGCCCATCTTTAGCTAACAGCAATTTGGAAGGTTGTGCTGTTTTAATAACAATTTATTGTACAAAAACTGCTGTAAAAGCATCACAGAGTTCCTGTAGAAATCCTGTGTTGAAGCTGCATCTTCTTAGATATTAATAATACTACAACAAGCATCATCCTGTATCATATCAGTGGTTTTTAACTGTTCTTCATAAATATTTCTGGAGTTGGTTAAATTAGACTTCTAATGATTTCTCCATTAAATGTGGCCTGATCAATTTTTATGGCATTGCCTGAGGAATAAAATCAAACAAATGTCATGCTGGACTTGCATTTCCTCTATGGATTTTTGAGGCATTCCTTAAAAATTATATTTTTGTTTGACAGCAGAGACATCGATTTGACAACTTGCTTTATAAAATCAGAGTAGCTTTCAAGTAAGGTAGTTATGCTGGGTGATCTGTGTACTACTTCTCTGTTATTTGAGGCTTCAGCTCACATCCCAGTCACACGGGGCAATTTGTCATTATCTCTGCTAATGACTATGTGAATCTGGATCAAACGGAGGAGCTGATAAATAAACATGTTGATTTCTGAAATCAAAGAGCTTGATTTTAATATTTGTCATTAAAAAAGTGACACAGCTTCCTAAATGCTGCAACATGGCACTGTGAAAGATGAGACATATCACTTATCAAAGGTATAATTTTAAATCTAATTTAAGAGCTGAGGACATATGAATTGCTATGAGTCAGGGTAAAGGGCCTCCAGTCCAGTACCATGATTCTTAGCCTGGTAAGTAGCTGCTGCTTGGAGAAAGGCCACAGCCACTGTTGAAGCTGAATATTATATGTTCATCTCTTAAATGAGATATCAACGGTCATCCTAGCAGAAAAATGAAGGGATTTTTTTTAAGCCATGTTGTAAAAAAGTTCAGGAAATGTAGGGCTGAGATGAAGAGGAAAATACATTGAACCTAGCTAAAAGCACCTCATTAAAGCCCCGTTTCATTAGCACAGCTTGTTACATCAGTAACTTTAGGTTTAACGAAGGTCTACCCGCTGCAGCAGCTGTAGTCCTGCAGGGTTCTAGGTAGAACATCAATTGAATTTTCCTGGCAAACAGCAGAGATGGGTCTAACAGCTTCCTTGTTGAGGTAACAGGTACTTTCACTAGTGCAACTGAACAGAGAGCAGATTGTGCAGGGAAGCTTTTTCAAGTCTTGCAAAACCACTGAAAATGGCCAGGTTTCAGCACATCTGAACAATACCTTTAATTAATTACCATCTATGCTGAAATAAAATAATTGGTTAACTACCTTGTAATGGCAACCTGTGGTGAGCTTGCAAAAGACTTATCCTCTCCCCTTTTTTGAAATAGCTTTTCCTGTGTTTAATAAAAGATACCAAATCCCCTTTTGAGTTTTCATTATGGTCGTGAAGACTAAGTTTTATCAGTTTTCTATAGATTCAGGGAAGAAGGAGTTAGATGAGATCATTGTAAATTTTTATCTTGTGCCATCTGAGGTCTTGCACTAATCCCCTAACTTTCTGCTGATTGAAAGCATATTAGTTAAGAAGAATTTATGTTTTATTTTAAAGGCATTGAGTATTCTGGAAGATGAAAAATCAGTGGTCCCACCTATATGCCTTGTATCACATCGAGTATTCTGGAAGATGAAAAATCAGTGATCCCACCTATATGCCTTATATCACATTTACACGATACCTGAGCACTTTTAAAAAGGGGAAATTCTTTGTCAAAAAAATAAGTGTGGCTCAGTGAAGTACCTGGAAAAGCATCTATTTGCCAGACTGAGAAATAAAATGTTTTATGACCAGGAGCTTGAAAGCACACATTATTTCAGTGTAAGTGAAGTGTATGACTTCAATGACTGTGAACCATCTGACACAGAGACAGAACTAATCCAAATCTTGTACTACGTGAGGCTTCAGAAAATATGTCCAAAGTGAGACAGCTTTAACACAGCATATGGTGCTGACATTGCTTTCAGAAGGTAGGGACCCAGTTGTTTGAGAGGACCTAAAGACTCCTGAATTGAGCCTTGTCCCCTGTCATGTCCCCTGTAGTTAACCAAAAATCCTAAGACAAAGGATGGGGTGAGTCATGCCACCAGGACTGAACACATAACTACCTCCAGGATTTAGGGAACTGGACATCTACATAAGATTGTCCGGAGATATTCTGATGTAATTTTCTTCTTCTCCATGGTTAAACAATCCCCAGTCTCATAGATGATTCATCCTTATACTCTTCTTCCATCTGTGGACATTCATTCTCCTCTTTGTCATCAGATCCCATGGACAGTGAGAAAGGACCCAAAGGGGAGCTCTGGAGCCTGGAGAAAGAGGCTCTAAAGTTCTCCCATTTAAACTGTTTCACTTTGGTCAGATTCCCTAAACATTTCTTAGACCACCAAGAGATAAAACTCATTAGAACAATTCTGCAAACACAGAGGCTGACTCACCAGTCAGGAAGAGAAAGAAACTGAATGCTAATGCTTGCTGCAATTAATAGCTGCTACTACTACTACTACAAAACTATTGCTCAACTTTTTTTTTCAGCAGGAGAGATGGAGATTGTAATGGCTTCCTCCAAATACAATTTCTTCCACTTGTGGTTCACATTCTTTCCCAAGATTTAGACACCTCAGTCAGAGGGCAGAAATGATGCTGAGTCTCCCTAGTCTGCTATCTGTTGTAACCAATAGACTAGAGAGTAAAATGTTCTGTACAACAAGTTTGTTTACTCATCCCCTAAAATGCTTTTGAAGATGGGCCTCACAAGTAACAGAGTTGGTGATATAATAAGGTCCTTATTGTGAATTTAAACAAAGAGCAATAGTGAGTTAGATGCTGATTATTCAGAATGGATGAATAGTATCTGATCCTGGGCAAATGTTATTACCAAAAAATGAGCTATTCTAGTGCTTCATAATTTGGTTAGCAACTGAGGGGTTGCTTAGCCTAAATTCTATGATAGCAATTATGCAGCAGTTAGACATCTAACTCCTTCCATGAGTTAGGCTCTAAAACACCAAAAAGAAAGAAACACCCTAAGGGAGGCTTCTCACTCACTTGGATGCCTCTGAGATTTTTATGCCTGAAATTCAAGTTCAATGGGCCCTGATCTCAGTCAATCTCTCGTGCATGGATATCTTTCATACCCAAGGATGTCCTGTATTGCTTGAGGAAATGACTAAACGTCAGCATTAACCTACATGGGTTTCTCCCAAGGTTTATCGTTATAAATCTGATTTTTTTAATAAATATACACACCCTGGACTCCATTGTGCCTTGTTACAGACCTAAACTGAAGTTAACTACAGTGACTGGCGTTGTTATAGGTTAAAAAAACCTCCACAAAACAAACAACAAACCAGTCCCAAGAGTTGCATGAAGAGTTAAAGTTTTAAACACAAGATTCACTTATCCCAAAAAGTCAGCATTCCCAAGCCTCTGCCATTCTTTTACATCCTTCATAGCCAGACTGGGTCTCCATATGTTCAGAATAATCCAGCTCATGGTGAGACTAATCTCCCGAAAACTAACTCATTAAATGAATGTCAGTGATTTTATATGCATGACTTGTGGAAAGAGCTCATGGGGGAGCGACAGGTCCTATGTGCTGTTGTGCTGTGACACTACTGCCATTGAACTGACCCCTATGGACAGTCTGAACTCCAACACTGAAGCTGGCAACTTAATTTCAGGTTTACTGGAATCAGAGAGCAACATGCATGTATCTGCCTGTCAGGACATCTTTTGCTGATGCTTATTGGCAGAGGATGCCTTCAGAAGAGAAAATTTTTGGCCAGGCTTCTATTTCCACAAGCTATCTTATTGTTGGAATATTCAGCAGTCAAATAGATCATCCCTCAAATGAGTGATTGTAACAGCAGTAACATGCAGAAGCATTTGGAGGTTAGAAAGGATGTGATATTGAACACAAGCCAATACTGCAATGCTGTCACAAAAAGGCAAAACCTGCACCAGGTTGAATTCACGGAAGTGCAATGAGGATTTTTACTGTGCTTGGCTTGGGCTAGGGCTCAATGGCAGTGATTTACTGCTTTTGGTTCTGCTGTTACTGGCCAAATTAATTGCTGGTGTCATGACATTGATTTACTATTTGTAGTGCTTTAGAAATAGGTGCCACACTCATGAACCATGGCCCTCTTGTTCTAGGGGCTTTGCCACCAGGAGAGAGAATTATGGTCTGTGCTGAAAGAGCTGCCAGCGGAAAGCAAGGAATGCAGACAGATGGGAGAGCAGAAGGAGCCAATGCATCGATACTGGTCTCTGCAGTTGGTCCTGGTCTCAGCACTACTGCAGCCCAGCAGTGCCAAGCTTGTCATACATACCCAAGGATTTTAAAGGTGGGATTTGAAGGAGGGAAATGAAAGGGCCTTGGGAATTTTTAGAGGGAGATGTTCTTAAGTAAACAGTGAGCTTGGACAGCTCATGTCTGGGATGGGTAGGAGTGTCATCTTGATAGAGTAAGGACAAGGTTTGGGCTGTGAAGGATCTTGAAAAATTAAGAAAGAAGGTATGCTTGATGAGATGGGGGGGTGGGGGTGGAACTCAAAAAGCAGACAGGGGAGGAAAATGGCATGGACAGAAATGCCACAACAGGAAATTGATTTTGACAATTGAATTGGTACAGGAGAATGTGCACAGACAAGAATATAGGCATGACAAGAAATGAATAAGAGAATACATTGTAAGGGGACTAAAGCATGGATGAGTTTGTTTCAGGCAATAGAAAATGGAAAAAATGGGATGGTTCCTCTACCATGGTGTCTGTTTTGTTCAGTTCTGGATGTCATAGAAGAGTCTTTTGCAATCTTGGGTCAAACTCTTAATCTGACTGTACATCAGCTCCTTCCCTGTAGAAGATGGATAATAATATTTGTTCTTCATACTATTTTTTTTTGGCAGAGAATGTCCTGACCATGGTTTATTCCTCACTTACTACAAGTTTGACCTTTTATCAAACTTGGATTTAAACTGAAGCACTAAATAATAGTAATCTTAAAGAGATATTGACAAATCTAAAGCAGTTTGTGAAAAGGCAGAAGATATGAATCAGAGAAAACAGAAAGGAGCCACTTTGAGAATGGAACTTTATTCCCAAGCTTTGCATGCTCCCTGTAAGGAAGTCCCTGACACAAATGCAGTATCAAGACCACATCAGGGTAATAAATGGCTTTATGCGTAACATGGATGTCCCAGCACTAACACACAGACACCTAAGTGGATACTGTCTGCCAGCAATTCTGCAAATCCTAGCTGTTTGGTTGGGTTATCAGCTTAGTTTTTTGTTTGTTTGTTACAATGCATTTAGGAGGAAAGGGTTTGTTGACTTCCACCCTGGCTGGATAGCACAGACTAACTATAAGCCAAAATGGCTGGTGAGGGAAAATTCAGAGAACTGGACATGTTTATGCACATAATAAAAATTATTTAGTTTCTTGACCTCATCCTTCTCTCTGATTCACTAACAGATTGTCTAGTTAAGAAAAATACAGTTTCTCTTTATCTGAACCAGAACACAAAGATCCACCCTGTTTCCAGCAGATCACAGTGGTTTTGCTACTTGATTGATAGTAAGGATTGTATTTGGGTTTATTTAAAAGTCATATTTGGGCTTGTTAAAACACTCCCTTTGCAAAATTCATAGTATCTAGGTAAATTTGACTTACATTTCTAGTGTGTACCTCTTAGCAGCGTGAAGCTCTGGTCTTTCTTTGGGAAAGGAAATATTGAGCTCAACCCATATAAAAGTAAAATCTGTGTTAAACAGCAACAAACCCAAGGATGTCCAGACTTCAGGATTTTAAAAAAATATTCTTCCTGGAAAAGGGCATTTCCTTCCCTCTTTTCCCTCTCCCCTACCAGTATAACAAGGGAAGAGAGGACAGGTTGGTACCGGGAAAACTGAGGCTGCTTATGTAACAAAAAAAAAAATCAGTCTCTCTGTAAAAGTGCTTCTAAACACTGCATACCAGGAGAGGCACTGTAGTAACAAAAGAAAGGAAAAAAGTCAATCTGGGAACAAAGCTTGTTTTTATTATTGTGATGAGAACATGATTCATGTTGAGAAATTAAATTCCAGGGAAGAGTTCATGGTACATCTTCTCACTCACGTGTAAGCATTGAGAAACTTCAAGAAAAAATGCCCAGGAACACATTAATACAATAACTGTTAGAAAAGAATTATGTGGCTGGATGAGGCCTTGAGCAACCTGATCTAGTGAGGAGGCGTCCCTGCCCATGGCAGGGGGTGTTGGGACTAGATAATCTGTAAGGTCCATTCCAACCCTTAAATTCTATCATTCTATGAATATTTGTATATAATTCAGCTGTAAGTGTATCCCATTGCTGTCTTTAAGGAAATCTTCCCAAACCAAATCACCACAGAAAAGGCTGTGGTTAAGGTTTGTATAGTATAACCCCCCTCCTTTTTTTTCATTTTAAAGTATGTGATTAATTTTCTTCATGCCATAAATCTGATCAGCTGGTAGGATGATTTATTGGACGCATTGGTCCCTTCTCTCAGATCAGTCCTTGTTTATCGATTATAGCACGGCTTTTTCTTCCCTACAGTTAGAGCTCACTAGTTTTCACTTAAAATGATCAGATTAGACCTGAAATGTTTACTGTGTGTAAGCTAATTCTAGTCACTTGAAACTTCATGTAGCATATATTCTGGCTAAATCTGATTAGAATGGACAATTGACTTCTGATTTATGCTCACTTCAAGGGACAGTGCAGCAGCCCCCGACATGCAATTAGCCGAGGCGCGCGGAGTCCCCAGCGCAGGGGGAGGCAGGAGCTCCTGGCCACACTGCCACTTACCATTACCCAACCCAACGAGGATGTCATCCAAACACGAGCTGAAGTCAAAAGGCAGAGACTGAAAATGCCCAGTCTCTGAGTGCTACAAATGACCTTGAGATATATCTGTAAATGTCAGGGAGTCTGGCTGTATTCTCAGGCAAGAACCCATGGTGATGCTTTTCTCAGTCATGAAATGCTATTTTTGAAATGCCGTTCTTGTTCTTTAAGACTGCACAGCATAAATAAAATTTGTGGTAGGCAGATCTATTTGTATTTACAGGAGGCGTTGAGCTCCTTCTGCATTCTGGACTGTTTATAGTTGTCCATGGCTCCTTCTTTCTGCTCTGCTGTTCAAGGCCTTCAGAGCTCTTAGTCATAATAAAACTCAAGTGTCTATTTTCTTCTCATCTGCCTTGATCCCTCAAACACTTTGTACAGTCAGACACATTATTCCTTAAAATCAGACTTTTTCTGGTTCTCTATAAGTAGGTAGCCTGTAACCCCAGTTTCATCCTTCCTCTTTTCTGTTCATGCTTCATTAATTCCTTTTTTTAGATTTTACTATTTTACTTTTCTACCTTCTCACTTCTATGGAGTCCTCAGGAGCTCAGCCTCTGCAAGGATGTGCTGGTTGGTTTTTTTTTACTCACCCAATTTTGACTAGTGCCTGTAAATATGCTTCTCAACCCTTGGCATGTCTTTTCCACCAGCCTTTGTCTGTGGTGCTTCTTCCCTTGCTAGCAACTAAATGTAACTGAAGCAGAATGTGCTGCTTTGGCCTCTTACCCAAGCTGTCCTTTCCACGTGCATTGCAGAGAGAATGTTAGTCTAGTTTTCACCCCTGACCTTCTGATTGCTACCCTACCCTTAAATCTGCTCTCTGATATGCTGTTAGCTTTTTATAGGCACTACACCTATTTTCTTGAGTCTCTTCGCAATTCCTCTGTGAGTCACTGACATCAAATGGAGATTACCTCTGCATCTTTATCTGTACAAAAATAGTTGCTCTTGCCCTTGTACATTTTCATGACCTCCCTCTTCCCAGATCTCCCCTGTTCACACACCTCTTTTATAGCATCCCTTATATGCTTTTCAACAAGACTCTTTAAGTCTAACTTACAACTCAGGAATAATCTCCAAAGTCCATCCCTTTTCTAAGTTCCTCTTTAAAGTTACTTCAAGAATGCCCCCACCTGTGCTTCCTGTAACAAATTACCAGGACTGTCCAGAACACAAGGATCTTCAGCTATTTGTAGCTTCCTCATTCTACACATCTGATGGTAATTTACTAGAGTCCAAGTAGATAAATATAAAGATGATCTGTCTGAACATACAGCCTTCCTTCCTCCTGCTCCATTGTGCTCTTTTACCTGGGCCTTTCTATTGACTGGGTCACCTATTTGCTGTATTTTTCATAAATAAGATAAAGCTGAAGCACATTGCACTGAGGAATGATCCTGACTGGAGGGTCTCAGCTCTCTTGCAGCAAAACCAGTGGGAAAAAAACCCACATAAATGAACTATGAATTAAATATAATTTAAAAAAAACAAACCAACCCAAAAGCAACTCAAACCAAACCAAAAAAAAAGCCCTGAGAAGTGCTGATATTCAAATTACATAGACAACGGAGGATTTAATAGAACTAACTCACAACAGCAGGATTAAAGCAAAAAATATATCAGTAAGAGAAAAAGAGAGAGGAAGTGACCACTTTGATCAATGCAAGGAAATGAACTGACCTTGCAGTTTCACCAAGAAGAGATTATTTTTATTATTTATTTCTGTGACAGAACTGAATTCCTTTTCTCTCGCTTTTATCAACCAGTCGGAATACAATATCTCCTTCCACAAGTGAACTGGTCTATTTTGTAGCTGTAAAATAACAACAAATCTTGCAAGTACTTTAAAAATGGATCAGCACATAGAGGCGAGAATAGATGTAAATTTCTAATTTAGGGCAGCATTTTTTATGTTATATTATTAGACCATTTCAGAGTAATTTTGGTGTTTTATGTAGTATTTAAAGTTCTACAGCTGTAACTTCTAAAGAAAAAAGAAACCAATAAACTCCACAACAATTCTTTGCGCTATCATCATCTGTGATTTTTTTAACCTACTATTAGATTTCCAAGGAAAAAATAAGATCATGGGGCAAATTTAATCAAAATAATTGCAAAAACAAAAGTGAGAAAGCTAGGAGAGAAACAATAAAGGGAAAATTATGTTTCTTAACTATAATATGAAACTTCCTTTAAATGTGCCTCTCTTCTGACTTGTAAAGGTAATAATTACAGCATATGAAAATGGCCTGGTCATTTTGTCATTATTATTCTCTTTATATTGGGTAGTCAACAGCAAATTTGAAGTTCAAAGAAGAGCTATATATCAGCGGGCAGAACATTTAATTGTGCCTCTCCTCCTCTTCCCTCTTCCCTGCCACAAACACTCCTCAGTTCTCAAAGAACAGAGATCTGCAGTTTGCAGGCACAAGGGTGACTCACTGTGAACATCTCTTCAGCCATGAATTTCAGCACTAAAGGAGTGTTTTGGGGAGGTATCTTCATCTGTAAGATCTGTCCTGAGTTTAACAGCTTTGCCAGACATTTCCATACTATAACTATAGATTAGTTATGACTATGTTAAAAAAAACCCAACAGGACTAATTGCTTGAAGTCCATATGGAAATACATATGTGTGGGATTCACATACTTTACCTAGGTATGTCCCTATGTACAACGTATCATGGACTCCCATACTAGTCAAGCACATTTAAACCATAGTTCATTGATTTTTAAAATTGATGTTGACCTTTGGTCTAGTGAATCACACTCTAAATGTCATTGACTACCAACTGAACAGGCAACAAGCTTCAATGTGGATGTTGGCAACACTGACAGCTGAACTTAGGAGAGGTGGATCCCAGCATAGGAGTGGGATCCTGTTGCAGAAACAAAGGTGCTAATAGCACTTCTTTGAGATATGCCAGACCACCCTAGACATCTCACTCTGGCATTAAGTACAGGAAAGGACTCTTGTGAGACCCAGAACTTTCGGAATTTCAGAGAGAGATCAGGCAGGATGTCCTAGAGGATAGTACCTGGAAATCCTTATTAACTGGAGTCCAACTGACTTATGTACTGTAATTTGTAACCTGGTAGTGTAAACTCAATAGACCTGATGATGTGAGGACAGATAGAACTTCTAGGAAGTGTATAGAGCATAAATATAAACATAAATATAAATACAAAGAAGATTTTCACAACACTCACTTCTACATCTGTGTATGAGCTTAAAGATGTCTAAGACTGCAGGTTACTCCAAGTCAAAAGGCAATAAAGTAAGAGCTGCCCTATAAATGAGGACTAGCACATGGATCTAACACAAGAGGTGTGAGAAAGTAGAAGCTGCAAGTTTATAGGAAAGTGCTGATATTTTCAGCAATTATTAAAATTTTTGCCTGCTGTGACCTCTGATTTTTCTCTGCTTTGAGACTTCCATGCCTAGCTTTAAATGTTAATTTTATGGTTGGTTATGAATTAAATGCTTTTGATTTGCTTGTTTTTATGCCAAATCCCCTGGTTTAAAGTGCAATATTTTTGTTTTGCTTATGTATAAAAGACATCTTCTCAGTGAAATTTTCCTGCAAGTCAATGGTTTTTATATGGAGGAAGCAGTTCCATGGTGCTTTAACCAATGTGTATTATGATGCTGTAAGAGAGAATAGAGAGAGAGATTACAAAGCTTATAATAAAGATAGCATATGATTTGTCCTTTATAATGAATAGTTTGATCTCTTTCTTAGTTGCCATGGTATTCTTTTGTGACTTTATCTATAAGTGCTTTATGTAGAATTCAGTTAGTAGATTTTCCTCAGACTGGAAATTTTTTTTTCAAACTGTGTATTGCCAAAGTCTCCTCCTCTACCCAATCTAAAGTTCAGGTACCATTGAGAAAACTTATATCAGAGATTTTCAGAACTACCTACAATAGGTAACAACTCAGATTTTATAAAATATCATTGTCTTCAGCACAGATGTTCATGTTGTTGCACTCTGTCTTTTAAAAGCATATGAACAATGAAGTATAGGCCTGTCCAAACCCTCCCAAAAATCAGTGAAAGGGCTTATTGGATTCCTTAACAGGAAGTTAGCAATGCTCTCTGCATAATATCAATGGATTTTCCTGCATCTTTTTTGACTCACCAAAAATAGCAAAACTTTCATGGCCCATAGAAAAAAGAAAGCCCAGATCTATGCACAAAGTAGACCACTTAACTGAACACTAAAAATACTCATTCCTAAAAGTTTGGAATGGCATCAAAACAAAAGATATGAAATTAGCACCAAGGCACCTTGTGGTCGACCCTTGCCTAGAGTGTGGGTTCAAAGATCTCTGTAGAATAAAAGACTGAATCCACACCTTCTGCATCACAAATCAGTGCAATGACCACACTAGAAAGAAGACACTGGCTGGGCTCCAGGTGCTTCTTCTGTAAGATCTCAGCTGTGCTCAGAAGAAAAAGCCTTTGAAAATCCTACTTCAGGTCTTCCTCTGTAGCTAAGGACCTGAGCAGCATGTGAATGTCAACAGGCAGAATGAGATGCCTTGGGGATACAAGAGCTGAATGTGGTCCTGAATGCATGAAAAGATAGGCACGTGTTTTAAGGGCACGAAGGCTTCTGTGGTTTATAAGGATAGCAGTATGCAAAGGAGGAATGAGATTAACATTGGTTCCAGGCAAATTGCTCTACTGGAGGGTGGTCACTCACAGGTGGTGTCAGGCTGAAAACAAGACAGGGTCCTGCTTTGATTCTGCAGTTGTGTCAGGCCATCAGAAGTGTCTGCCACAGCTCTAGCTGCACAGAGAATTCTGAGCACCTACTCTTCCCCAGCTACTATGGAACACAAAGTCTCAAGGAACATAGAGAACCTCCCTCCTCAAGGTGCTCCATTCAAGGGTTTTGCAGCACATTGACTGGAAACTGGAAGTTTGAAGCTGGAGACTGTTGCGACCAGTTGTGGCAAAGCCCCATGGTGTAAGTAAAGAGAGTCTTCACTCCTCCTCACAGCCAGTCACTCTTACCAGATGTCAGAGTACAGCAATGGTCACTACAGTCTGCAGACAGTCTGCCAACAAGATTCAAGGCAACATCTTCATGCAGGCTTTTACAGGCTGTAGCCATAACAGTTTTTCTTGATTCGAGGATGACTGTAGTGGTTTTGTGTGCTGATTGTAACTATCACTTTTGTGGCCATTGACAGTGTCTCCATCCTGACACCCACCACTCCCAGAGCAGCACTGTGCACCTTCACTGCCTGTTTGTTCAGCCATCGCCAGGTTTGAATTGTGACTCTCTTTTCCTTCCTGCACAGCCCGTGATGCTAAATTTGTGATGTCTTTTTCTGGGATGCTGCAAGAACACTCTGCCTTTCTCTTCCTGTTCCTGTTATATTTTGATTCTTTCTTCATGTCCCAGAAATTCTACACAACCAAACCACATATAACAAAGATTCTCTCAGGTATTACTGTTCTCTGCATGGCAAAGAAAGGAAACACAGCAGGTTCTGAGTGCTGCTTTCAGGTGTTCACAAGGGACACAGTAAAAATCTTTTCTAGTTGGCTTAACTGCTCCTCTGATCTTGTCTGATTGTTGTCATACCACTTAGTTTTCTCCAGAGTATTTCAACTGATGCTACAATTCATCCTGTCGTCTTGTATTCCAAGTACTACATTTGCAGCAGGACCTTTGCCACTTTGTGTCTCTGTTGAGACAACCATTAATTTATCTATTTTTCTTTATGATTGTTATTTAACTTTTTTGTTAAACAGATGCGATAATCATACTGACAGTGCAGTGACAGGATTACACAAGTTTGATTAGTACATAATGAAAATTGCCTGTAACATAAGTATTTTGCAATTATGTAAAAAGCACAATGCCATCTGGGTCCTGCTCATATTTCTCTCTTTCTTTTTTTTTCCTTAATAAATGACAACTAGCAATAAAATTTAATTCTGCAGTAAAATTTGAATTACAGCAACTAGAAATCATAAAAAGCATTTTGTGTTTTCTCTGAGCATTTTAAGACTTAGAAATCAGCCCAGCAAATGTTTAGCCTGCTGAGTAGTCCTTACTCACAAGAGGAGCCATTGACTTCAATAGCATGACCTATCTGATTAAAGACTATTTGCAAGAGCCAAATGTTTCCAGGCCTGGTAGAGAATGGGGAGAGATTGATTCATGCTCCTGCAGAGTAATCATTTCCTACCTTTCCTTCATTCATCTGTTCCATGCAAGTATAGTAAATTGTAATGCTCCAGACCACAGTGTATCACATCACTTCTGTTATTACTGTTATTTAGTGCATGTGTGCACCAAGGGTTTTTGGACAATACATCCCACAGTGGGCATAAGCTGGCAGCCAGGAGCCTGGCAACCTCTCAGCTCCAGCTCTTTAACCTCACAGTAACACAACTTTGGACCATTGCAACTGAGCCCTTGGTTTCTCAAATTAGACACTCAGAAATCAGTGAAGGCAACAGGTCTGTCAAAGACCCTTGAAAATGCTGAGGTAAATGACCCGTTGAGAATCCCAATATGAGGCAATGAGGGAACTGGGATTACCAGTCAGGGTTAACTGTATCTCAAAGTTTTGCTACATCCTCTGCAAGAAAAAGAAGTTTATCCAACTCCTTGTTACAACAGTTGTGGGTGAGAGGAGGAAGGTAATTATCCTTCTATAAATGTTGAAAATTAGATAAGAATTTCTGGTACAAGGGTCTGCTGGATTTGGGCTTTTATCTCTGCAGAACAGTATTCCTTAGGCACCAAAATACATAGTTAGAAAAGTTCTTGCAAGATTCATGATTCCATGCATGTATAATGAATTCAAACAAGAATTATATAAACCTCCACAAACTACTTTCATCTAAGTCTGGGAAGTCCTCTGTGTTTTTGCAGTCAAAATGCTGTTTGAGATTACTCTAACTGGATGTAAAGAATGGCCTGTTTACATAAAGAAAAATAGCACAGCATTCCTCTACAGCTGCAGGGAGAGCTGTAAAGAACTTCTACTCCTGGTGTGCACTAGATAAAGCATTTCTCTGAGCTCTTTGTTGCCCCTGGGAATAGAGTGTCTTCATTTTCTGTTGGGAAGATGGCACCAAGCATAGGGCAAAGGGATGATGAGAGGTAATAGCAAAGGAAAACGCAGTCTCTGAGGTGCAAAGGAGTTCAGGGGACAGGCTGGGCTGCCCTAATCTCCAGACTCCAGGAAGTCTGTCAGGTGAAGATGTGCTAAATGGTAAAGAAGGGTTTATGTCAGTATACCTCACAACAGTTCGTCTCCAAGCCAGGGAGAAGGGAAATGATTAGAATAAGAAACAGTTTGAAGTTTTGGCTTCAATATTCAATAGGTTTAAAAAAAATAATTGAGGAACGTTAGTTACATGAGGTAAACAGAAAATGAGATAAAATGCTAAATAGTTTACCAAGATTAGATAATGCTCAAATAATCAGATATCTCCCTTTGATAGCAGAACTGATTACGCAGACAAAGGAAATGCAGTAGATGAAATCTGTCTGAATTTAGTTAGGGCATTAGACATGGTGCCACATGGGAAAATACTAGTGAGGGAGAAAAATAAAGAATTAGTGTAACATTTGTAAAGTAGGGAGGGATTTAGCTAGGGCGAGCTGATAGCCAATTGCACTCAGCAGGGAGGTGTCATGCTGAAAAGAAGCTATTAGGGGAGTTCTCCAGAGTTCCTCCAGACTTACTATTAATATTTTAATTACTGAGCAGAGCATAAAAAGTCTGTTGAAATTCTCCATTAAACTAAAGTTGTGACAAGCACAGATCAGGACTGTGTGGATTCAAAGGTGCAATGTTTTGTCTGAGTCCTGCCACACTAGAAATGGGTGATACCCAATTGGATTGAATGCAGGGTAATGTGCTACTGATTTATAACAGAAGTTGGTGCTATTAACTGGGAATAAAGATGGACTGAGATGGAAATTCTGGGAAGATGTAAATGGAAACATTTTTTTCCAACTGTTCTACTCATCAGTTCCTCTTGGTGAAGTGCTCTCAGGGGAGAAGTGCAAGGAGGAGTAGGAAGGCATGTAGGTATTTCCTACTTGGGCTTTTGCAAATGAGAGAAGAGCTGGAAGTCAAGGAAAGGAACAAAGGTCACCTCAAACTGTCATTGCTGCTGTGAGCTGCCAGATCATGGCAGCGAAGATAAATTAATTCTGTAAATGTGGGCAATCAACACCAGTAGAAAACTATCCAAGCCATCAAGATTCCCACTTCCCTGTATTGGGAGATACTCTTTGCCATCATTTGCTCTGCACTCAGACTCCTATACAGCACTTCCAGTTGTTGGTGCTCACCTTTGTGTTTGTTCACTTAGTGAGTAACCCTGGTTTGATATCTCACTTAGACCCTGACTGCCACCTGAACAGCTACAAAAAGTAAAGGCAAAATATTTGCTCGTTTTACAACTCCATCAAAATGACTTTCAGGCTGTTTGGAAGCCTTTCTGCTGAAACCTTTTACTGAAAGGCACAAAGAAATCTTTCATTTAAATGCCTGTGAGAGAACTGTTGTGTTTACAAAAAATTCATAGTCACACAAAGGGATGTTAAAAGCAGCACCAGCTATTTCCAAACGAAATTGCAAAAGTTACCAAACCCCCTATGTTTGCTCTTGTTGAATTTCAGGGCAAATTTTAATAATAATTAAGATGTGTAACCTGTTTTTCTTAATTAATCTGACTCAACAAATGATGTAGTTCTGGGACTATTTCCAGTTTGCAAATTATTTAAGTCCATAATAGTTTATGATAATTCTTGTGTATGAAATGTATTAATCCCGTGGAAAACAAAATACGAGCATTTGCTTAATGAAATCATTATCACTAAACAGTTATCATCTGTTTAATGAAATTCAGAAATTCACAGATGGCTGTTCTCTTACACAGCAAATGCATGTTTAGCAGAAACAATGTTGAGAAGTAAACACAATAATCAGTATTACAAATCTCTCTTTTTTTGCAATAAAACTCAAACCATTTTTTTCTTACCCAACATTGATATGGACTATTAGGCCAGAGTAAGATTATTTATCTGTTCTGAAGAGTCCTCTTTGAAATGAAAATAGGAAATAATCTGCTTTTTGAAACAACAGATTAAAACAAACCCAGAAAGGCAAAATGCTATCCTGATCCAGAGACTCACAACTCTCCAGACTTCTCAAATCCCCAGCCACCATATCTGTAATAAACTTTGGTGAGACTGATCATTACACTGAAGAATTGTCCAGGATTACAATGGCAGTAATTGTTAGCTCTTACCCAAAACTGGTATAAATTTAGCCAGCACTCATTTCAAGCACATTTCTTTTGTTATGCAGAATATACAGCTTTGCAATTTTCTCTCCTCTGTAGATTGGGCCTGCCTGTAGGCATTTACCCCTCACTGCCTGATTTTGTTCTGCTCTGCTTTAGATGTTCTCAGTTATTTAACTGTTCCCATATGAAATTCTGGGTCTGCCTGAAGTCATGTCATGTTGAACTGAAGCTGAGATGTTAAAGTATGTGATTTAGCCATACAGCACAGCCTCACTCCTCTCCCACATCCACAGAAGTTCTGGGGATAGAGCTTGACAAAGTGTCTACAAAATCAAATTGCTTCTCAACATTTTGTCCTTGGATTTGTTCTTCCCATAGACAAGGATAGCAAGCAGCAGAATAACTAATACAGGAAAGGAAGCTGTAAGGGAGCATTTACTTATGGGGATTAACATGATACAGTATAGTGACTTTGCAATCTGCACTGTAAAGTACCAGATGAGACATTACAGCAACTCCTGTAATTTAAAGGAATACACCTACAATTCCTTTTTGCCCTGCATTACTCTTGATAATAAATTCTGTGCTGCTGTCCTGCTGGAAAGTCCCAACTTTCCTGTCTGTTTCCAGTTTGTTGACAATCTCAGCATGAAAATACAGATCTCAAGAACTGCTTTATTCAAGAAATAAATGTCAGCTGAAAGCGACTTCTTTATTGGAAACTTGGCAAGAGCCTTCTGTATTAGACATGGAATTGCTTACACTGGGTGAAATTTTAATTCGTTAAATATAGATTTCATCTTTTTCCACTTCACCACTTTGTGGAACTGCCAGAAGAGCTACATGTCAGAGCACTCTTCCAAACAAGATCCATGTGACTGATTTCATATATACACTTGATACATCCAGGTTGAAAATTGGTCAGACTCCAGAGATAACAGCCTGGAATTGCTCACACCTCCATGATCAGGTGGAAGAACAGATTTCTAGGTTTCTATTGCTACTCTTTCTGCTTCTCCATGGTTGAGGTCTATGGTTAAATCTGCTCTCATGTCAAGACAAGGCTGATGGGATGAAAAAGGAAATCTGAGCTGAAAGGAGAGATGGGATAAGTCTGTAAAGGAGCCATCCACCTGCAGCCCTGGGGAAAATGGAGGATATTGTTAGTGCAGTCAGATTTTCTATTGCTTTGCTATGGTGACTTTTTGTGCCTGGGAAAAGTCCTGCTGGAGGCAGCATAAGTCCAGCTGCAGAACTGACAGAGAGCAGGTGGGAGAAGTGAGAAAAACAGGAGTCCAGGGACAAACCTGACTCTCAATAGTTCTTCTCCTGCAGAGGTGCTGAGGGAGATGGGGCAGGGGCATGAACCACTTTTCCTTCCACTCTACAGGTCAGACCCAGTCTCTGGAAATAAAATAAAAGCTAAAAAAATAAAGCTGCTGAAGTTGCAAGAAAAAATATAATCAGTGGAAGAAAATATGATCCCTCTGGATTTCCCTTCTTCAAGAATTTATGCTGCAGCTGTCCAAGCCAAGGCAGTATCAAGGGTATTTTCTCTCTCTGGTTAAGGGTGGCATAATTAAGGAATCAGAGACAATAGTGGATACCACAGTGGGATCTCTAATATTTAGGGATAATTTTCACAAGAGTGAAACTGGGGAACTTGGTTCTGAAAAAAAAATTCCCAGAAAACCTCAAAGCCAAGGTAATTGCTGTGCATTTTCTCTCTCTGCCACTTTGTATTTCTCAGACTTGTATTATTGAAAGGAAAAAAACTGAAGGGCATTTTCTCACCTCTACCACATGGCTCAATCTTTGAAAGCTTTCTATTTTCATGCAGCACAGATCCTTCCCTGGCTTATCCCTGCCCACCCTCCAAGCAACAGCAAACCCAGATTATGTGTTGAAAACACGAAGTGTTCAGTTGCATATGCACATTATATTTAAAAGCTTATTCTTTCCTGATGTCTCCCTTTAAATTTTGTCTTGTTTTTCCCCCTGGGAGACAAGTCTGTACTTTTTCCCCTTCTCTATATTTTCTGAAGGTCCTTAACTCAGTATTGCCATGCATTTAATTTAGTTAAGCAAATTTAGTTTGTATCAGTCAGTTTGCTGTTCTGCCAATGCACTGAGCCTGCTATTAGCACACGGATTGTAGGAACAGTGCTGAGGTTTTAATCTGGATGTACAGACAACAGAGGAATTTACAGCACTGGCAGACCCTTGTGTTTGTGGTAGACTATAAGCCATCAATCATTGCCAGAGGCTTTTGCCAAGAAGGTGAATGTCCAGATGTCTTATTTCGGTAAGTTTATAATTATTTCTAAACAGGCGAATAATCTTTCCCCAGCAGACACAAAGCTCCTCCAGAAGCATCACCTCTAGTTATGAAGCCCCACATAAGACAGTTCGTTGGCTTTCAAAACACTCACTGAGTTCAAGTGTCCCACATTCAGGAGAATGACACTCTAGGATTTAGTTAATGAGAATATTTATGGACTGAAGTTTACTCCAGGACTTTTGATTCAAGACAGAAGTCCAAATGTTTGCTTTTAGAAATCTCTATATTTTGGAGTAGGTTTACATCATGAATCTCAGTAACTTCCATTTACAAAGCATCAGTTAATTTCATTGTAACAGGAGACAGGGGACACTTCTCCCAGTCAATATATTTTAGTAAATCTGAAGTCATGGCACCACTGAAGATCATAAACACCCCTCACAACCCCACCAGCAATCCAGGGAAAAAGCTTAGCCAGTTGTAGCAAAGCCACAGTCAGAAATGTGCATTTATTTTAAAACAACATCAAAATAATGACAGAAACTTCACAAAATAATAAAATAGAAAATTCCAAATCCATTTCTCAGAGTAGGTTTTCCCAAATAACCAAATCACCAATATTTTCCCTATGAGTTTTTTTTGGAGTTTGGACATAATTTCAGGAAAACTGCTGCAACCTCCTTTGCAACAACAATAACAGGAAAAACCTGAACCTTTTCCAATCATTATATCCTGCAAGTAAGTACTTACTGAGCTTCCTCACTGGTCTTATTACAGCCTTGTGAATGAATGGAAACACTTGATTCAGACACATGTTTCAGCAGAAGAAAAGGACAACTTCACTGCCCCTAAATCTTGTAATCTTAATACAAATTTTATTCTTACATGCATTCACAAGTAGCTACCATTGTCCACAAGCAGAGCAATTTGTTCAGCAGAGAGTTGAGCCAAGCCTTTAGCCAAATTTTAATCTGTTCTTACATATCCCTGAATGGAAAAGCAATGGAAACCCATCTGATGTAACTGGAAACAAGATTATGTACCAAAGTAAATATTTCTACCCACTGGGTGAAGTTCTGACACCACATTAACTTCATGGCTCTCAAGAGGTGAGAGAATAGTATAAAAGGCAGTTCTGCTGAAAACATAGTCTCAACAGTATGATCTGAATTCAAGGGATCAATTAGTGCTAATTTTTCTCACATTTTTCTCATTATATAAAAATCAAGTAATAACAAAGTATTGGCATAATTTGGTGAGTGCTTTAATCAAGAATGAGTGAGTCAATGAAGAATGGAGCTCATTGCTTGAGCTGTTTTACTAACAGAGCAGTACCAAAAAAAAAAGTATAACTGAAGAGAAGAAGACAGGGTGCATTCCTGAGGTGGCATATAGGTGGAGAGAAACGTAAGGGCTTAAAAGTTTTTGACAGATTCTAGTGAACAACCAAGCATTAGACCTAGAGCTTCTAAATTCCCATCCATATCACAGTTACTAGCTCACACTCTCTTTTATAACATAGAACAAACCTATGTTAGAAAAAAGATTTTGAGGATTTCCACATCCTGTGTACTCTAAAGAGCAGCTTGAAAGGAAGATGATTCATAGGCAACCAGTTGGCAACTTTGTCTCCTGTTTACTGAAGTGCATATTTGGAAAGAGAAAACGTAACAAATGTAAGTAGGATAAGCTATAAAATTAGTATTGAACAAAACCCTACAGAGTAATGCTCTGTGTTCAGGGCTTGGTTCATCTGTTTATACATTTGTGCCTACTCTTATAAAGTCATATTTGTCATATATTTAATCATGTCTCTGTCCACATTTACACAAATTCCTTGGTCTGTTACAGCCACCCTTCTCAAAGAGGCTCCACATTTAGCTACCAATGGTGGCATTGGATCACACTGAAATCTTCCTTTGGTGCTCTTAATTATTAGCAAATTTGACTGTGTAGAAGGGCAATATTGTACTGCCTTAAAAATCCCCATCCCTTCCCTGTGATAATTTTTTGAGCATCTCTTGTATAATCTTCCTTTTCAGTTTCTCAAGCATAATACTCCAGATGCAATCTAAGACATGATAGGATTTGCTCTTATGTTCAATTCACCTAATTTGATGAGGTTTTTTTTGGCAGAATTCTTGTGATAGGAATTAAATAGGCTTTGTGTAGTAGAAAAGTCACAAGAAGGGAGGATTGTGAAAATAACAAAGAGCTTTTAACTGCAAGCTGAAAATAGAAACCACAACACTTGACAATCTTTTGAGCAGAAGGGCTTTTTGAAAAAGAGCAGTTTGTAAAGGGAGAAACAGAGGTCAAGTGACAAAGAACAGGTCTGTGTTACAGGGAAAGTGAAGGTACTGAACTGCAAAGCAAACAGCAAAGGAATTTACTGACTTTACAAATCTTTCACCAGGGACCCTCCACAGAAGTTACACTTTTTTCCTTTGCTTTTTGGGGAAAAAGAAGCATATACACTTCAGAGCAGTCCAGTGTGCTGGTAGGCATATCCCACTATTTAAAATTATCCTTTACATCTCCCACCTATTTTCCTTTTCATGATTTAGCAGGGTGCTTAAATAGATGATGAATCCTTTAGCAATCAACTGAATGACACACTTAAATTTTGGCAACTATTAAAATACCTAAGTGAAATGAGGCTTTAAATGAGATTTTGTATGTGACCAAGATAGGCCTTACATAGATAAGCAGAGATGATCTCTAATGGTCACATCAGTTTCTGACATATTAATATACCTTCATGGATTTCAAAGTCACATTGAATTATGCTGCTAAAGACTTGTCTCACTGTATATATCACATATAAAAACTGGGTTTGGCCTGGTAAATCAAACACTACATCAGACAGGAGCTCACCTCAGACTGGAGCACCTCACTCATGAGGAAAGGCTGAGAGAGTTGGACCTGTTCAATCTCAAGAAGAGACAACTGAGAGAGACCTCATTACTGTATTCAAGCACATGAATAGGAAGTGCCAAAATGATGGAGCCAGACTCTTCTCACTTGTGGAAACCAATAAAACAAGAGGTAATGGGCAAAAACTGAGGCACAGGAAGTTCCACCTGAATACAAAGAAAAACTTCTTTGGAGGAAGAACTTCTTTACTGTGTGAGTCACTGAGCACTGGAACAGATTGCCCAGAGAGGTTGTGGATTCTCCCTCACTGGAGGTATTCAAGAACTGTCTGAACACAATCCAATGTCATGAGCTCTAGGATGACCCTGCTTGAGTAGAAAGGTTGGACCCATTGTGGTCCCTTCCAACCTAACTGATTCTGTGATTCTGTGAAATCACACATGGCAGAAGTTAGCAGCAGGGGCCATTGGATACTTATATCACTGAATCTTATAAATAAACAGAACATTTTTGGGGGGAAATGGGACAGAAAGAAACAATGAGTATGTCCTCTAATCTTGGGAAAGTATATTAATACACAGTTAATTGAGAAGACACTTCTCTGCTTCCTTCTCAGGCACTAGGATTTATCAAGACCTTATAGCTGAAAGAGTTTATGAGTTAACTGACCACTTGTCCCTCCTGTATACCTCCTCACAGTTGGATGTTCAGGCTTGGAGACTGCATTTTGGACACATCTCTCTGTTTCTCTTCAGGAAATCACAGTTCAAGTGCTCTCATATGTCCCTCATGTCTGGTCATAAATGGGCTCCACATTGGACTCCAATTAGGCTGCTGGTGTCAACACTCAAGTAATCTGAGGTCCTTTCCACCCATCGGCTAATATCCTCCTGACTGTCTCAGCTTCCCAGAGAAAAATCAATGTTATAAAGACTCTCACTGATGTCTTGCCCACAAATAAGACCTTTGAGCAGAAAAATGCTTGTTTCTGGCTAAACTACACAAGTTGCTGTTCAAGGTTACTCACCTCCTCCCCAGACTTGATACAATTCTTTTCCCATTTCCTCAGTAGACTGCAATAACAGCTTCTTTATTATTAAACACAAATATCTCAAAAATCAACACACATAACAGTCAAAGACCAGCTTAGTACGTTTCCCTTGTCTCCCAAAGGTTTCTTTCTACTTGAGTCATTGGTCTATCTGGATTTCTCACAAGCATTTCTCTCCATCTACCAATTCCCCCTTCATTCTCTGAAGATTTAAACTCCACACTTCTCACCTCACATCTGCAGGTAAATTCAGAGGGAGAATACAATATGCATAGCACAGTCTACATGTGGAATTCAAAAACCGAAAATAGTCATACTTAAGTAAACAGAATTAAAAGCTCAGTTGAAACTGTACAATCAGTAACACATTTAGATGTGAATCCATATTAAGTGTAATATGAAATATGGGTGTCAAAACAGATGAGCTATCTCTAGATGTCTTTCAGGTTGATAAGTAATAACATGCTATTCAGAGACACAGATCCACACCCTTAATCCCTCCTAACAATGCAAGCACAGATTTCTTTTTGTTCAGTGTCTCATTATACCTATTTTGCTGTCGATAATTTTAGTCCTATAAGTTCTCTGTGATTGCTATTTATATTGTGCTTCTGCACTTCAAAGTGACTGGGGAGCTCCATAAGCATTGCATGTCAGTGATGTTCATATCAAACTAGTTCAGTTTAAAATCAGATAGGATTTTTCCTTCGTTACTCCCAGCTCTACAAAGTCAAGCCAGTGTTACACTAATAATCAGAGATGGGGTTTCTGCAGCTAGTACAACATGGACGTTCCCATCAAGGGTTTGTTTCAGGGTCACGTTTGCTTCACTGTGCACTTACACATCCAGAGTTTCTGACTCCCAAAGTCATCTGCGCAAGAACAAGCTCTGGTATCTGGACCCACTGAATATCCACAGCTTGGATGCTTTATTTTTTTCTGTATTACTACAGGCAATAAAGGTGGTGTCACATTTTTATTCATATTGTCTTCAGGTTATGTTCCACTTTCTCCACACGATGCTAATTTTCCCCCCTACAAGGACAATTTCTGCAGAGCAGTTTTCTTTTGGTGCAACTTCAGGGATGAGAGAATGGCAATAGGGTTATGGAGGTGTTATTGAATTGTTACTGCTGGCAATAAAGTGCCAGCAGAGCAAAGCACAGTGTGACTGCCATATTCCAAACTGAGTTACCAGCTCTGACAGCTAAGGAAAAGAAATGAGTACATATCTTTTTGCTGGTAAAGTGATCACACTTGACTCAAAGGCCCTGGAAGACTGTGTTTGGAATGATACGTTACAGCTTTTACAGCCACTAATCAGAGGAGAAATGTGATTTGCTATAACTTCTTTTAATGCAGACATCTGGATGATATAAACTAACTGCACCCAGAAAATCTTACAAAAACTGAAATTCTCATCCAAAGTTTTGCAATAACCATACATACCTACAGTAATAGCTTGAGCTCCCTAATCTTTATTGCATGTGTAGTGCATGACTGTGGTAGCATAGTATACTTTAGAGTCATTTGTTTTTCAGCACTGAAAATTTAAATAATGTTAACCTCCCTTTAGGTTTGATGCAAATTTAACTTGCTTATATAGCAAACTCCAATCTTTCCCTGGATAGATTTTGCATTCCTCTTCTGTCTTGACCTTTGAAAATCTTCCCCATGACTACCAATCAAAACACTCTATACATCAGAAATTCTTTCAGATGTTGCTGGAAGATTAATCATTCTGTATTCCAAAATATTCAGTTGAGAGTCTTTTAGTTAGTTAATTTCCTCAAATCTCATCCAAATAGTGTCTAAGTAATAAAAATTGGCAGGAATGATTAGTGGCAGCATCCTGCATTTGCCATTGAAAAGAACATAAATACTTCCTTACCAAAGATATTTCTTCCCTGAAGTCTACTTTTTGCTTCCTAAGCTAGATCCAGTAAGAGTCTCCTATGCCTGGAATCTAACATATGGTATTTAGAAGTCTAATTCCCCCTAGACAGAACCCAGAACTCTTTGCTGAGTGTCTGGACTCTGGGTATGAGATACAGAGAATCACATACCACAGAACGAGACTTGAGGCAGCAACTGTGCTGAGCAGAAAACTGACAGGAACATTTATGCTCAGAGTGCAGCCACCTAGGTGTCATTAAAAAAAAATGGAATAACTCTGAATACAGCTTTAAGACAGTTTAAAACACCTCTGCTCTGGCTCCTTACACAGGCTAGTTTCTTTTCAGGAATACTGAGATCCAAAGATAATCTAAACATAAGAGCAGACAGGTTCAAGAAAGAACTGTCAAGTTATATACAGCAGCTCTCCCAAAACACACTGGCAATTAGGACAGACAAACTCCAAACAACTTGCCAAATTCAAGCCTTGCCATACCCAAGAATACGGGATGAAGGTGCAAGTGTGTGTTTGCAGAAAGGATTCATGCTGATCTTAAGTCCCTATTCCTTCACCTGTTGTCTGACAGAGGCAGAAGGGTAATTGGATAAGAAATATCCAAAAGCAGGTCTCTGGAATTTGCTGTTCAAATGTGATGCACCCGTTTGCACAGGAGTACACTGTCCCAAGTGGACACTATTTGCACAAATTCAGTTTCTCCTTTCTAATGCAATGGAAACACATATGTCCAAGGAAGGGCTCTGAATTAACTACATGAGGTTCAATAAGGCAAAGTGCCAGGTCCTGCACTTGGGACACAACTATCCCATGCAGTGTAAAGGCTGGGGGAAAAGTGGTTCGAGTGTTGTTCGTCAGAAAGGGACCCGGGAGTGCTAGTGAACAACTGGCTCAGTATGAGCCAACGGTGTGCACAGGTGGCCAAGAAGACCAATGGCATCTTGGTCTGTCTCAAGAACAGTGTGGCAGCAGGACTAGGGAAGTGATCATCCCTCTGTACTCAGCATTGGTGAGGCCACATCTCAAGTGCTATGTTCAGTTTTGGGCCCTTTAATTTAAAAAAGACATTGAGGTGCTGGAGTGAGTCCAGTGAAGGGCAACGAAGGTCATAAAAGGTCTAGAACATATGTTGTATGAGGAACGACTGAAGGAATTGGGATTGTTTAGCCTTGAGAAGAGGTGACTCAGGGGTGACATCATTACTCTCTACAACTACCCAAAAGGGGGTTGCAGAGAGGTGGGGGATGATCTCTTCTGTCATGATTGCAGTGAGAAGACTAGAGGGGATGGTCATAAGATGAGTCAGGCATAAAAGGTCTAGAACATATGTTGTATGAGGAACGACTGAAGGAATTGGGATTGTTTAGCCTTGAGAAGAGGTGACTCAGGGGTGACATCATTACTCTCTACAACTACCCAAAAGGGGGTTGCAGAGAGGTGGGGGATGATCTCTTCTGTCATGATTGCAGTGAGAAGACTAGAGGGGATGGTCATAAGATGAGTCAGGCGAGATTCAGATTAGATGTTAAAATGTTTCCTTTCCCTGTTAGGGTGGTCAGGCACTGGAATAGATTGTCCAAGGAGGTGGTGGAGTCACCATGACTTGAAGTGTTTAAGAGGTGTCTGGATCTGATGCTGGAGGATGTGGTTTAGGGTTTAGGGGTCACAGCAGTGGTAGGCTAATGGCTGGACTTGATGATCTTAGGGGCTTCCTCCAACCTCAATGATTATATGATTCTATGTCTCTATGAATTTAAGACAGGTTTTTTAACAGCAGAGTCAGGTAGGTGCTCATCTCTTGAACACTGCATTTTCCCCCAGAAAGTTATTTTATTTTTAATTCCCTTTTATATCAAAGATTCATGATATCATCATATTTGTGATCATTCCTCCTTGGAAAGTACCTGCAGGGTAGCTGAAGATGAAAGACACTTTCGAAAAACATTAATTATCATTGTAATATTGGGATTTATCATTTGCAAAGTGTATAACAGTCTTAGTAGCTTTTCCAAACTTTATGCTTGTGCTCCCAGTAATTGGTATTTCTCTTGGGATTCTTCACCACCAGATGGGTGACCATATGCATAGGGACACTTGTTTATAAACCCTGTTATTTATGCATATACAAGGCTACCTAGGGAAAATAAACTTCCCCTAGATCTTATTAGGGAGACAGACATTAAAATATTGTCATTCCATAGTGGTAGAAATCGAGTTTTCTTGTCCCTTTTCAATATAAACAAGTGAGAAAGCTCAGGTTTTGGTTGGGTTTTGTTTTGTTTTGTTTCTTTTTAGTAACTTCTTAAAGAAAGTGATGATTTAAATCAGTAGTAAGGTAAAAAATAACCTGTGCAACTGCATCACTTTTAGCTCTCCAGAGGAAGAGCACAGAATTATAAAAGGGGAAAAGAATGTATCTGGCAAAAAGACTGACTCTAATAAAGAATAGTGTGTTTGATTATTGTAGAGTACACAGAAATAGCAGCTGGAAAACCAGCAAAGGAAACCTCTATTTTCAATCCCACCAAGAAGTACAAGGGGTCCAGATTTTGAACTATTACATTAGCAACTGTTCAGAAAAAGTTTAGTAGCTCTAAGTTAACAGCTATCTGCATTCACACCAGTGTAACAGATCAGTCCCTGGCCTGGAAACTGTAGTAAAACTAATAATGTTAGAATAATACTTTAGGCTAATGATAATTTACATTACTTAATTTGCCATTTACCTAAAGCCGTTTAATCCACCAGAAAAATTAATTCACTGTTAAAAGACCTTTCATATCCCATTGACCTCAATGGACATTGGCTAAACCTTTATGAATTCACAGCAATTTTCAAAAGGCAATGAAGATATATAGTAGCTAGGTTTAATATTGGTGAATTGTGATAGTACAAGCATTGGAAGACCTTGCTTAGGGAAGTGGTTGAGTCACCACTCCTGGAAGAATCCTCTTAGGGATGTGGTTTAGTAGTGGACCTGGCAGTGCTGGGTTAATGGTTGGACTCAATGGTCTTAGAGGTCTTTTCCAATCTACATGAGTCTATAATTCTAAGTAAGGAATACTGTGAAATAATTTGTACCAAATCATTTTAATGTCATTCAAGTAAGTTAAAAAAAGACTCATCCAGTTATCCTTAGCCCCTGATCTTCCAGTGTGGAAACCTTACTGGGTCCTGATGGGGATGGGTTGGTCTTCCCAATTCATGGATAAAGTAAAGAAAAAGAGGCTATCTGTATTGCATTGGGGCATCAAGTCAAATGCAAGCACAGCCTGAAAGTGAATACAGGAGCTGGGAAACACAACTCAGATTGTTGGGCTGTTAGGTTTGTTTTGTTTTTTATTTATTTTCAGATATAGCTCAAGAAACTACTTGATTTGTGTTTAGCCTCTACAGTCACTTAAAAGAGAGGTTATAGCAAAGCTGAGCTTACATTTTCAGATTGTTGGTTTCAGCAACACAGCACTGCAGGGAGTTTTCACAAAGCAACTCACCTTCAAAGCCCAGTGTGCAAGAATTCCTTACTTCCCTTTTGAAGCCCTGTAAGGGAAATAACTAGATGGTATGAAACAGGGGAACTATTCCTCCGTGCTTCAATTCTTCACTTAATTTGTCTGAAATTCTGCTTTGATATCAGTCAGCTCAGCTGTAAGGTTAAATTTAGGTAGGTTTGCAAAGACACTTCTCCCCCTTCTCTATAATCCACCAGTAATGCTCATAGCAAATGTGGCAGCAGGTTGAGTACCCAAGTACAGATTTCTCACAACTACCAAAAAGATCCACACTTCCAATGACAGAGTAGCAGAGAAAGTGTTTTACAGGGTCAAAGGTTTCTTCCTGTTCACCTAATAGCCACATCCATGCAACTTTCTCATAGAATTTATGGTTATGTTTATACAGTACATCAAATAGTGCCAGGAAACCCTGGACATGAATGTTCAACTCTCTGTATGCACTATTAAATCATTCAGATGGTCCCTGGTGCTGTTTTGTTCATGCCAACCAGGAGTCACTCAAACAATGTCCAGAGAACTTCTGGGAGCTAGTACAGGCTAGGGATCACTCCTAAGTGGAAGTTTGGATGTAGCCACACGTGTCTGGAAGCTACAGAGCTTCATCAGTGTGTACAATAACCAATAGTTGCTGGGGCAGACAACAGTCTTGGTTACTTTTGACTTGTCAGTATAATAACAGTCTGTGATTTTTTTTTGTATGAAAATGTACATGCCAGGAAAGAGATGCTTACAAACAGGTGAAATTTATAGCCATCATAGACTATAAAAATCACATTCCCACTGTAGTAGGCAGCAGTGCATGTTATTAAGGCAGTTTATGAAAATAATGGATATAGGAGATGAAGACAATTCCAGACAAGATGGATCCAACAAGTAAAGTATACTGTGAGGGTGACCGAGCACTGGCACAGGCTGCTCAGTGAGGCTGTGCAGTCTCTATCCTTGCAGATATTCAATAGCCATCTGAACATGGTCCTGGGTGACTAGTTCTAGATGGACCTGCTTGATCTCCAGAGGTCCCTTCCAACCTTAACCATTCGGTGACTCTTTGATTCAAATGAAGAAAAATAATTTTAATTCCTTCTATTTTAATTGTGTCAAAGGCCACAAAGAAGGTGAAGGAAAATGTCCTTCCTTCTGGGCTGGTTTGGAACAGTATTGGTTGTCTTCCTGTGACTGCATAAGGCATAGACAGCAGAGAGCTTGACCCACTGAAACACTCTGCTCCTGGATATGATCCTATACTACAGCGTGCAAGAAAGTAGGAAAGAGACTGGTGAACAGTCTCTAAGAGAGAGAGTTGAACAAAGAAGAAAAAACATCTTTGCCACCTTTCCCTTGCAGTGATAAAACATCAAATCCTATTACTGACTAACTCCAGCTGGAATGTGGCTTTTTCCTTTAAAGGCAGAATGTATTTCTCACAAAAGGTAATGAATTGTCCAGCTTCTGTACAGAATAGGAAAAGTACAGGGAATAAAAAAAAGAAAACTTCTTTGTCATGAATTGACAAGCATGTTATTAAAGCTATTTATTCTACAAATACGCCTCCACAAGTAAGCTGTCATCCTGTCATCTGAAAGAACTGCAGAGGGCAACAAGTAGGGTGGACATCTGACCACCAGAAACAGGGCTGAGATCACTGCACTCACTATTGACCACAGGTTGCAGGATAAAAGGTCTCACATCCCATAATTCATCAGGCTTATGAAGTCAGGAATGCAGCCACATCTGTGGTCCTATTTACTGAATACACTTGAGCATTAAAGCACTACTAAATCAACTTTTAGGCAAGACCTGCAAGGGAAACATTTCAGATACGTCTTTAATATTTCACAGCTTGAAGAGGATTATTGCCCCCTTACCTCTCACTTCTCAGAGGGCTGAGTATTTAAAAGACATGTCTATACCACCCCCTTCTTATATCAATTGCACCACATGTTATTCTCTCTAAATAACAGACATTTTGGACTAGAAACATCAAATGATTTTTTGATAACTAAGTAAAAAGATTTTGACCTTGGACAGGGAGCAATTGAAGGTACTAGGGAGAGCATCAGTTTGTTAAATGACTCGTGTCAGAGGAATTTGAATCAAATTAGGGTGGAGATGTGGGAAAAGATTTTGTTAAATGAGACAGAAGTGGAAGGAGTAAATCCAAATGGGGCTCAGCTCAGCTGGTACCTACCACTGAGGCACCTCAGGCAAATTGTGTTTCTCCTTCTGGTCTTGAGCTCACTGTGAATGCCCAGAATCAGCCTGGTTAATGGGATAGGTCTCTCTGTCTTGCTTTATACCTGGGCAATGACAGGGTGAAAAGAGTAAGGAAAGCAGGTCCACAGTGTCTTGATGAGCCCATCTGGTCTGTTCAGAGCCACATAATCAGCATACCAACCACTGTCTGGAAGCTGCAGATTATGCTTATGTTTTCAGTGATATCTGATGGAATATCAACATTTTCTGTATATCATATCACTTAGAAGATTCCTCTCAGGCAGCAGACTGCAGTAGCTAGGGAAGATGATTTCTGTCCCTGTTGGTGGTGAGGATAATGTTTGAATAGAGAGGTGCAGCTTTTTTGAAACCACTGTGGCTGTGAAAAGCCCTGGACTTGGGTCTCATTTTATGGGTAAGAGCTTCTAACTACTTGTCTTGAAGGTAAAGGGGTGACACTGAGTCTGCTACTCCTGCTTCTGTAAAAAAACAAGAGTGAATCATCATCATATGAGCTCTTACCCTAAAGAGAGGACTTTGGGCTCCAGCTTTCAAATTAGCTAGGTAAAGCTCTTTGGAAGACCTTTGTTGAGAGTTCTCATCACTGTAAGATACTGGGGGTTGAAAATTCATCCACATGCTTAGCAGATTCAACAGACTACATGGAGAGAGACCAATCTGAGCTCTGAAATGGCCAAGTTGATCTAATAGCTCACGATAATCAGGAGTGATGTACTTATGGCTGTTGCTGCACCTTACATCCTCGAGAGACCTTGCACCTCACTAACCCAGGAGTAAAATGTTCAGTTGTTCTTAAGGCAGTTTTCTTTTAGCATAAAAGAGGGAACAAAGAGAGAACAGGAGGAAGAAAACTGTACATCTGTCCAAGTTTAGGTTTTTCCATGAGACCTCACTCTCTCAGTGTACATTCTTAACTTGTTTTCTTTGCCTAAATCTTCCTTTACATCCGATAATAACCTCTTTACATCAGAGTCAAACCTCGAAGATCTGGATGCAACCCCAGGCATTAGGGAACTCTACCTGTGGGTACTTAAGTTTTACATTGAATTAATTCAACAAGAATCAATAGGCTACTGTGCAAAATGTCTCAATGCTCAGTAACCACGGGTCAAACTGCAGTGACAGATCTGAGCTCTGCTGCACTTTCCTAATGACCCTGTGGCTGAGTTAAATTTTCCTCTTCATTGCTCAAAGATGGTGAGTAATACAGAAAAAAAGATATATCTTGGCATGGGGAAAACACTTTGGGAATCCTCCAGGAAATGGGTATTTTGTTGTATAAGTGAAAACTGTTCACACCATCGTTTCAAAAGTAGACCCTAGTGTAAATCTGCAATAAGCAAATTGGTGACTGACCTCATGAAAACAGATGCTACAAAGGGATAATTTAACACTTTAGTAACTCAGTTGTTTACCATTTCTATTCTTGCTATTAATAATGTCTTGATCATTATTAATCTAGGATTTTACTTTTGTGCCACTAGGATTAAGTCAGACTGGAATTACTTTTTTTCCCAATATATATTAAATGGTAGTTGTTGCTCTCAGGCAATCCCTAATGGACAAACTATAAGAGGTGAGTGTCTGTGCTCTCACAAGCACACCAAGTAATGGAAAAGATTGGAGATCTGGATGGGAAAAAGAAGGAGTAATCAAAAGTGGAAGAGAGGATTTTGAAAACAACATATTATTTCAGCATTAGTCACCAATATGCGTAATTTAGAGCTAAACGATAGTGGTAATTACAACTCCTTACTGATCTAACCATTCTCAGATGGCAGTTTTATATAAATATCCATGTTATTGGAATGGATTACCATTATTTTTCACAGCTATATTAATTTTTATAGTGACATAATGGTCAAAATGCACATATGTCACATTCATGTGTGGCATATGAAAATTTTAGTTTTGGTACAAAGAGATCTGTTCCATCCATCTTAGCATAATTCAGCTGCTGATGAATTTTCTGATTACTTAACCCCAAAGAATTATTCCTGTTAAACTGCCATTTTATCTCATCTAATCACAATCTACCTTTCAGAATAGCAGGACAAGTACTGGGAGGTGTCAAGCATTTATAATTTGCCTATAGTGAAAGTTACAGATGTTCAATGTTTTTCAGGTCATGAACCACCGTCTGCTTCTCTAGCTTCTGAAACACTAATGCTGTCCATTGTAATTTGAGTTCACTTTCAAATCAGAGACTTGATTGTCAATTGCTAGAGTTAATGGCTGTCTTGCCATTCATCCCACATGGGCAAGAGAGAGATACATGGAAACAATAACAGAGATTTATTTCTCATGATTGCATTGAGCATTCTGTAAGGGAACTCAGTAATGGGAAAGCTGGGTTTATAGAACAGATTTTATACACAAGTCATAAAGGTAATTTACAAATAGCATAGGGCTATGCTTCATGTCCAGCTCCCAGTGATTCAGATAAAATCTTATGGTAAGATTTGGTTAGTCTTTGCTCCAAGTTCAGGGCTCCAGGCAAACTCCAGGTAACCAACAAAGTACAGGGTTATCAACAAAACAAAAGAAAATGTTTCTGGAAACAATTATTTGGTTTAATTATTGAGTAAAACTAGCCATAAAAATATCAAGTTTGGGGTTTATATTTGATACTTAAGTGATAAAGTTTCAATAAGCATTGGCATACAAATAGGATTAAAATCTGAACAGAGATGAATGCATAAAGAAATTATTTCAATGTTCACATATGGCCACGTGTTTCTGTGCCTAGAGATCAGATGATGTTTTGGAGGGGGTCACATGCATACCAAATATTCTCCTGTGGGATCTATAGTATTTTGGTATTTTCTAGGCAAAAATGCAGAGTTGCACTGACATTTCAGCAAGGCTAAGACCTGCTGTGTCAATGTTTTCCAGCTGATGTATGTTTGCACAACAGTTCTGAAATTTCCCAAATGGGCTGACCATCCAAGGAATGGGGACTATGAGTACTCCTGTGGCTGAAGGGGCACTGAACTCATTGCAGTTGCATAGAATTGCACAAAATTTTCTAACTCCACTCAAACTGAAGTTTCATGCAAAAAAAGATGTGACAGAGAAAACGTCAACATATGGTAGCCATAAACTGCTGGACTCTGCAAAGCAGAGATATGAAGTAGAAAGGTAAATTGAATGTCTTGCAAGATGTTGTGAATGAAAAATAGTTCCATTAGAAGTTGAACATTAAAGAAATCTCAGCTCTGGGGTGACAATGACAGTGTACCACTGTCAGGATCTCTACAAGTTCACAGCTCTCTATTTATTGTATTTTTGGAAGGATTTTGATCTTGAGAGATCTTCATCACTTATAAATGAACCAGTCATTAGTAGTCTTTTATGTATCTCCAGAGAGCTATCACAGCTCTCATTAACTGCTATATCTAAACAACTGAAATCTCCTGTTGCAATGGCATGTGTTTTCAAGTCTGAATCCTTACCCATTCCCATGTTCTATCTTACAGAAGCAGAAGAAAGTCTGCATAAATCAGGGCAAATCACTAATCTTTGAGTGCTGCCTCAGTTAGTGTTTAGGATGTATACAAGATATATTGAACTTAACTATTTAGTCTCAAAGATTTCTTCAAGAAAATAAGGCAAGAGCAAAAGCAAAGGACTGCCACAAAATATGTTATGAACTGAAAGAACTAGTTTTTCCACCAATTGTTGGTGATCTAATTTATATCAGTCATTTGCTAGTTATGAATGTGATCATTTAGGTCAGAAAAGAAACATGTATTAAGAAGGTTTATATGCAAAACCAGTTTGGACATTTATGGAATCCTATCAGGAAAAGCAGCTGTGCTGCTTGTTGATTTTTTCCCATGGCTTTCCAGAGGGAAAAAAAAAATCCAGAAATGAGATGTCACATAATTCTCAGCTTTTACACTGCCCTTTGTACGGTTCCTTGTCTAAGACTGTGCAAAAACACTGCATGCACTTAAGTAATGAAATAATTTTGTTTCTCTCAGTCTTACTACTATCCTTGATTTTAGTTAGAAATGTAAAACATACCCATAACTGAATTAGAGAACAGCTTGCTGTGTCCTGTCAGCAACAGTGGCCAGTAGCTGCTCTTTATAGAAAGGTATAAAATCAGACTAAAGATCCAACAATGTTTTCCCTCATCCACCTTCTCAGCTTTCAGCAAAAATATAATGGGTTGCTTTGTACTCATCTTTTCACCCAATTTCTTCCCTTCCTGCTAACTTGAAGGATTTTATGAAGCACTATAACTACACAATCACTGTCCTCTTTTACGGGCACAGACAACATTTCCCCCTACCCCCCTCTTTTATTACGTTTATAGTCTTTGCCTGCCAAGATACTTTTATGGCAGTGGGAATGATTGCCTCACTCTTGATAAAGTCTGGAGTATCCCTTGGTGCTCCATATAACTTGTCACAATACTATTAACAGCAGCTCTTCGTGTGCTCCTGAGTGACTGACGCTTGTACCAACTCCCTGATGTGCCTTCTGATATTGGTAGAGAATATTCTTCTTTACAGCATCTCCCACACAGGGCTGTGCATCAGTTCTTTCCAACTTCTGCTCTTGGTTTCTTCACTTGTCTTAACTCCTGGGCATTTGCCTTTGGAGACAATGAAAATTTATACGTTTGCTTTGCAGAATAACTACACTAACAATTTAGAGAAATGCATTTCCTTTGCTGCCTCACATTTCTGTTGAGAGTGCTGTATGTGTTCTTGTACAGGGTATATCCCCAACACATTTTCTTTTATGTAACTGGATACCAGGCATGTTTGCCTCAAAATATCTTGTACAGAGCAGCCTGCATTGTTACAAACTCTTGGCTTTCCATTCAGCTCAGCTTTGTTGCCTGGTTCATCTGCATTTCCAGCTCACAGAAGATTCTACACGTATTTTCTGTACTGAAATGTGTGACCTAAAGGCAATGAAAGACCAAGCAACAGTATAAAATTGGTTCTTCTTCAGAGATCTAAACGGGAAAGAATTATTGAAGATACTGTTAAGGCCCCTTGCTGAATCATCAAACTATTTTGCAGTGGTAATTGGGACAGCATATAAATACTGCAAAGATATCTCTTCAGGCCCTCTTCATAGAGCAGTTGTATTACATTAAAGTGCTTTTCTTGTACAGGTTAATCTCTCAAAATAAAAGTGGAAAATACAGCAACAAAACAAGATGATATTTTCACTACTCAATAAACCTCTCTTCCCTTGTCTGTAAATAGATGATTCCCAGAGGCATCATCTCTAGGGCTTCAGAAGACTCAAAAGGGCAAGGAAAGGAATTAAAAAATATCACAGCCTGCTCCTACACATTCATAGCATTCATTAAAACAAACAGGAAAGGAATTAAAAAATATCACAGCCTACTCCTACACATCCATAGCATTCATTAAAACAAACGAAAACAAATAAACAAACATCAAAGGCTGTCCTGCTTTATGCTGCATTTATATGGTATGCAAGTAAAGTCAGATTCTGACCCAGTCTGCCTGTGGGAACACAAGACTTGTACCCTATTGACTGACAAAGGTGAGAATAACCTCCCAGTTTATATGAAGCAGAAAAACTGGGTTTTTTTGAAAATGAGAATGGCAAATCAAGCTTGATGATCAAGACAAACTCTAAGTGTGAAGAAAGAGTAGAACAGGCTGCATTATCACCTCTTGTAATTTCTTGTACATCCCTCACTTTCTCTTTTTCTTGCCCTGTGATTTTTTTTTCACTACCAGAACTATATCTACAGCAACTGAACAGCACCTGATTTATTTTGGATACGAAGACAGTGTAACTACCAGGGGCAAAAATACATTCTCATTGCAGCTGCACATATAGGAAAGTATTTCAACACAAAGTTGGATTGATTTCACATTATAGGTTAAAAAAATACAAAGGCCCCTCCTAAGCAAAGTGAAATCCTCCAGTATAATGGCTAGATCCCAGTACCAGGGTACTTAGATAAATTGCTTTTACTAAAAATGTATCTAATTATATTCTATCTATCATTCTGTTTTAACACCTTTGTCCTTCTCTTCCTGTTGAAACCCTTGTAAAATGGTTTTGCATTTTTTTCTAGACAATTGTTTCTTGCCCAAGCAGTTCTTCATGGGCTTTGTATTTTCTCTCAAAAAGGGTGTTTAAAGGAGTTCGTAAAATGCTTTGGAATCTTTGAGGGATGAGAGGAACTACATAAATCTTAGTTATTACTATTAAAAGAGCACTGAGTGAGTTGTCTAGAGGCAACTCCAGTATGTGGTGTGGCTCTTTATTGATAAATCATAGAAACCTGCATTACTGGTCTGCTTTAGTGTATATGAAACAAGTGTCGGATGACACCTTGTATTTCACCAGCTGCTTTCCTGCAATTTCTCAAAGAAAGTAACACAATATATGGTCCACCTGCTGTGAGAACATCTGAAATACCACAGACAGTAAAAAACCTTGAGAGTAAAGTTCTTCCACAGAGTCTTTTGTTGATGTGCTTTACAGCCCTTACTCAGTTTTCAAACAGTATCTCTAGTTTTATATGGAAAAGAACTATGCTTATATCACTATTCATTTTCTTATGTGCATGAGAATTAAATGCGAATAATTTTTATATTTTGTGTTCAGTTCTGGTGCTCTTAGTTCAGGAAGGGCATTGAAGTGCTGGAGCAGGTCCAGAGAAGAGCAACGAGGCTGGTGAAGGGACTGCAGCACAAGTGCCATGAGGAGAGGCTGAGGGAGCTGGGGGTGTTCAGCCTGGAGAAGAGGAGGCTCAGGGGAGACCTTATCACCCTCTACAAGTCCCTGACAGGAGGTTGGAGTCAGGTGGGGGTTGGTCTCTTCTCCCAGGCAACCAGCAGCAGGACAAGAGGGCACAGACTCAAGCTCTGCCAGGGGAGGGTTAGGCTGGAGGTTAGGAAGAGATTTCATATGGAGAGAGTAATCAGACATTGGAATGTGCTGCCCAGGGAGGTGGTGGATTCACCATCCCTGGGGGTTTTCAAGATGAGACTGGATGTGGCACTTAGTGCCATGGTCTAGTAACCATGGTAGGGTTGGTTGGACATGATGATCTTGGAGGTCTCTTCCAACCCCGTTGATTCTATGATTCTATTAAATGTTCTTTTTCTTTTTGTTTTAGGTATCTGGGGGGAGTTTTGTTTGTTTGGGCTTTATTAAATTGTCATTTAGGTCTCCACAAAGGATCAATCAGTCCATTATTACCTAATTGCCAGAAAGCACAAATTTAGCTCTGCAAGAGACCTAACAAAGTCCTAACAAAGGACTAATTTTGTATCCTTCACCTATATAAGTAAATTGTCAGCTGTTACTGGAGCTAATTACAAAAGCATTGCTTTCTGATTTCATCAGGACTTCACAGCCTGATTGAAACATGGTCAATATACACCAGTCTTCCAATAACAACTTTATTCCACATGCTGATTTAAAAGGTAGTGCCCTCTCTGAGGAGTGTGAAAGAACTTTATAAGCATTAACTCCTGTAGTGACCTGGAAGGGGGCTACAGCCATCCTACAGACAGGCCAGCTGAGTCACAGCAAGGCTTGGTGGTCATTCAACACATCCTCATCAGCCACATTTCCCATAACCCACACAATTCTCATTATTAAATTCTACTCAATTCCCTACAAGCACTCTGTGCCTTTGATTTATACTCAATTCCCTTAGACCCACAAAGCAGCCACTAATTGTACCATATGTACACAGTGGAATGGGACCTTAAGGGATAGGTTTTTAGTAACTCTGATGACACCTTTCTAGTTAGTGCAGTGTAGCAGGATCCTATTTAAGATGGCTTTGTTTAATTATTTAAAAGCCATTATGGTAACTGGATATACTCTAACTGTAATTTATTAACTCATACACTTGAAGTATCCAAGTCTCTACATCCACTTCACAGAATTACAGAGTAACTGTAATAAGGTAATGGCATTGAAATGCTACAGAATATTCCCTCTGCTGAGAAGTAGAGAAGCTCTCTTGTATCTCATAGTACAGAGGTTCATAAGCTTTTTTAAAACTATCCACTAAGATTGTAAGAATAGTTTTGTACCAGCATCAGATGTACATATATACAATGTAGATGTACATATATACAATGTATTAAGAAAATATGTGCATTTTATAGATATGTGTATCTGTATCTATAAGTAAATACTACACATTTATATGCATACATTGATAAACCTTCAATGTAATACTATAATTTGCTTCCCTTTTTTTTGTGCAAAAAAGTTACTGCATCCACCTGTTCATCCCTCTTTCTCTGCTCCTCTGAATATGTTTCTTCATGCTCTGATCCTTGCCTCTTTTTAACTCTCATGCTTTCTTGCTGTGTCCACATTTTATTGAAGCTAGATTGTCATGTTAAATGTTTCCTTTCTCACTGCAAATACTTCTCATTCCCCTGGATCCCCTTCACCACCATCCTCTGTGCACACTGCCTGCCTGTCTCCTGCCTGCTGCATGGGACACACTTTTGCTCTGAAAAATGACAGCTCTGGGTGAAGCACCTTGAGAGTGCTCTGATATTTTGCCTGCTCTTGCTATCAGCAGCTGGATTCTCTTCTTGCCATTCGGGCACTTTTGCACAGAGCTGTCATTTGCAAAAAGAATAGAGACACATGCAGCAGCAGATAAAGAACAAACCATCTAGACTAAACCATGTGAGCACTCAGCTCCCTGAAAGCCATAGGAAGCACTCACAGACCATCTCAGTGTCATAAATTAATTTGGAACTGCTTAGAAAGCAAAACTTTTAGCACCCGAGATTCTTACTTACAGCAGCCTCTTCAACAGAATATTGCTTTAGTTACAGCATGTATCTCCCTTAACTCAAGATGCTTCCCACAATTCTGCTGTGCTCCAGACAACGTCATAAACATCAGGAACGTGCAGCAGAGCCATTAACGGTCCTGGATTCTGGTCTGCAGAGTCCCTGCAGTTCAAATATACTGGCACATGACAGAAAACTGATAATAGTAATTCTACAGAGCTTTTGAGCCAGGAGAAGAAGAGGATTGCAACCAAATACTGCCTTGGAGGCTCAGCTCTTCTAAAGCAAAAAGGGGAAAAAAGCATAATTTATCTGGACTGACCACTTTTGCAATAAAAAAAGTAATTTGCTCTAAATTAAGAGCTTGCCAAAACTGAAAGGTTAGGCAGGCATGCCTGAGAAATGTTACTAGCAGATACAGAATGCTTTTGTGTGTAATCACAAATGGCAACAACCCTCTCACACAACCTTATGTGCTACCAAAGCACAGCACCAAGACTGTCCTTCCAGCACAAAGCTTTAACTGAAAGCATTTAATATCCTCTTTCCATCTCTCTCAAAGCCAAGATATCAGGAACATAGAAAGATTTAACCACTTATCATGTGCTATCATGTCAGGCAATATGTTCTTTTCTGCAGGGCACTAGTGAATTGAATGTGCAAGGGAGACAAAGTGTCTAACAAAGAAAAAGCTGCTGCATGACAAGGATTGCCTCTCCCCTCCCAAGGAACTCGACTAGCAAGGAAATCTCCTGGTAGAGTACAAACCAGAGCAAACTTATGACAGCAAATTAGGCAATGGGAAATCACAGAAGTAAAGATGTAAAAAGAGACAGGTTGATACGAAACTATTTTAAAAATATTGCTTCAATAGTAATTAGAGACTTCATAGAATCATAGAATGGTTTGGGTTGGATGGGACCTTAAAGATCATCTAGTTCCAACCCCCTTGCCATGCACAGGGATGACACTCACTAAATCAAGTTGCTTAGGGGCACATCTAAATTGGCTTTCTGGGTCCATCTTGGGATCTAGATGCTTTGATTACCTGGCTCACAATGAACCTGAGTTTCTCTTCCTCTTTTTCTGCCTTGTGAACTTGGAAAAACCAGGTCTCAGTGTCATATTTCACAAAAACACTGCCCAAACAGTGCACACTAAGCTGAATACAGGACACAGCTGAGAATCAGGCCCTGAGGCAGGCACTGATATTACAGAACCATAGAATATCCTGAGTTGCAAGGGACCTACAAAGATCATCATGTCCAAATCCTGGCCCTGCACAGGAAAGCCCCAAGAATCACATCATGTGCCTAACAGAATTGTCCAAATGCTCCTTGAGCTCTATCAGAGTTGGTGCTGTGAACACTTCCCTGGGGAGCTGTTCCAGTGCCCAACCACCCTCTGAGAATCTAATCTTTTCCTAGTATCTAACCTAAACCTCCCCTGACACAGCTTCATGCCATTGCCTCGGGTCATTCCTGCCACTGGTCAGAGAAGAGATCAGTGCCTCTGCTGTGAGGACGCTGTACACCATGATGAGGTCTCCCCTCAGTCTCCTCCAGGCTGAACAGACCAAGTGACCTCAGCCACACCTCATATGGCTTCCCCCTAGGCTCTTCATCATCTTTGTAACTCTCCTTCGGACTGTCTCAAACAGCTTTATATCCTTATATGCTTAAGAAGATGAAATTAATGTCCTTGTATAATGATAGGTATTTAACACTGCAGGCAAGCTGTCATCAGGGACTGCTCCAGTGGAAGAAAATACAACAGCTCTCCCACGACAATATTAACACATCTTTATTGAACAGTATAGATGCACACACACATTTTGACATAGAAAGGCCAGAATGAGCCTGTATCCAGCTTTGCCAGCCCACAACTTCAGCATATCAACACCTGCATGATCTGTGGAGACAAAACAGGGCACACAGTTCAGGACTCCTACATTCCTATCTCAGTAACCCTCAGCTTCTTCCTCTGAAACTGCTGCTGACACAGATTCACATTACCTCACATTTGTTTCCTGTCTTTAAAGCTGTGTCTAAATCCACAATTACCAGCTGATGTATAGTCATGAGTCATATAGGCAAAAGCAACCAGTAATTCTGTGCTCTTCAGTTTCTGAAACCCAATCTCAGACACACCAACCAACCTACAACATCTCAACCCAACTCTGCAAATCTCTGGGAATTGCAGGACACAGGAGTTTGGTCATATTCATGTTTTTGGTGGGTTTTGCTTGTTTGTTTGCTTGTTTGTGGTTTTTTGTGGTTTTGTGTGTGTGCGTGTTTTGGGTTTTTTTGACAGAATTTCACCCAGAAAAAGAAGATGCAGCCAAGAATGTATGGATGCTTGTCAGCCATGAGTTTTAAACTTCCATTATTTAAATGGCTACCTAAAATCACTAGCTATTTTAAAAAATGTTCCCTGCAACTTTTACAGGGCCTGGAGCATCTAGTGCAGCTACACTCCTACAGTCATATGTGATCCTATGTGCAGTCCTAAGGTGAGAAAGAAAAAAACCCACAAATCAACCCTCAAAACTACAGCCCTAAACTGAAATACACCATGGTTTCAACAGAAAACTAAAACAGTAATATAAAAATTCAGGATTAACTATACAGCAATAATAAAGTGAGTCTTCTCTCTGAGGGCTTTGGGCTTCAGTAGGCTTTGTGCAGACAGGTCAAGTGGACCTGTGTGGTCTTGGAAAGTCATAAACACACAAAAACTTAATGCATATAATTAAGTCGAAGTATACAGACTCACTAGGTCATTTGTGCAAAAACAATGCGAAGTTGCCAGAAATCAGGTTGCTCAGGATGCTGCAAAAGGAATTGCTCTAGACCCAAATTTGACTTAAGGAATAGAGTGCTTTGTGCATCTTCCTAAAGAATCTTGCCAAGGCAGAATAAAAAGAAAACAGTGTGTTGGGTTTTTCACTCTGAGTCTCAATTACTTCAACTGTAGTAGAATAATCATATGGAAAAGTCAGAAACAAAGCATCCTGCAAATGCGAATTTGGATGTGGCTACGTCTTATTGTACACAAAAAAAATAATCATATGGAAAAGTCAGAAACAAATCATCCTGCAAATGCAAATTTGGATGTGGCTACATCTTATTGTACACAAAAAACCCCGAGAGTGCTTGTGTGCATTCGACATTCAAAACACAAAAGAAACAAGATGATTTATTTCAGCCAAAAAACAGCTGTAAGATTTAACGGCATCAGGAATGATGAGAGACGAAGCCACCGGGAGGCACTATTGCCACTTAGCAAGTGCATGATCAAATCCTCCCCTGCTGCTGCAGGTCCTCGATCATCAGTGAAAGAGTCTTGTCTGCATGTTAGAGTACAGAAAAATATGGGTATTTAGAGGCTGCTGCATTTTCACCTACTTTGAATAGTACTGAAAGTATTTGCAATAGAAGTGTGACAGTTTTGCTAATTACCAGAGAAGGTTTTGGTTTGTTTGGTTTGGGTTTTTTTGGTTTTTTTTTTTATATTTATTATATGGCATCATCTACTTATACCCTGAACAATCATGGTATAATAAAAAAAGGGCTATAATGAACAAACCGAAATTTTAAGGGATTATGAAAGACCTTTTTTGTAAATTAGAAATTAAGGAATGCCTACAGAATGAATACTTCCTTACATTTCAAAACTGCAAATTGCTATGCAGAAGAGGAAACTGAAAGAGATAATAATATGACTCTCCCAGAGTTGGAAAAAACCCCCAAAAAATGTTAATTTTGTGTTTTATTAATTTTGAACTGTATCAACCCCTTTGGTTATAATCTCACAAGAAGGAAACAAAGCTATGTGCAGCACAGATGAAAATTAGAAACAACAGAAGCCTGAGACATGTTGTTCTTAGACTGTCTCTCATCAGATGAAGTCCACAAAATCCAACTTCTTTTTTTCTTTCAGGTACAACTAAGTAAAACCTTAAGTTTCACGCAATTAACAAATCTTTGGCAATTTGAAGAATATCATGTATCTTTTTCAATCCTGCACTCTAAGATCTTGAAGGAACTTCATAAAAAGATTTGACTTTCACTTATCTAGTATCACAGCCAGAGAAGGGTTTGCTTAGTATTCTTGTCCTCTGCATTATGCATATTTTTAAATGTTGCCATAATCTGGATAAACACAGCATTATTTAGGAATTTTGTTATTTTATAATGAAAATAGCATACAGAAAATGCCCTTTAAAATAATGTTTTATTACCTCTATTGATCCATGTGTATGAGAGTTTAATTCCTGAAGCTGATCATGCATGTAACATTTTCCTTTTCTGCTGTTGTGCACAATATTTCCTATGCAGGATATTTTCCCTTTTTCACCTGGAGATAGAAAAACACACACCTCTAATTACTGGTAAATGTGCTATCATTTCCTTTGACTGCCCAACAACAATTAACCCAGAAAGACCTGCTGATGGCATCAAGTATAGAAATACAATGCAAAGAACCCAAAGTGAACAATTTTAAGGTGCAATGTACTTTTAATGATTTGATTCACCACACAGAATACATTGAGAGAAACACAATACACATCTCAATTGAAACTCAGCTCCTTAGTGCAGAGGTTTAATGTTAAAGTGAGGTTAGTAGGTTAATCCATGGGAATATCAGACGCTGCCTGGCATATATACCTGTGCCAAGAGTGTGGCTCAGGCAGGTGGAAAACTCTGCCTTAAATTTTGTTTCTACTCAAAGCTAGCAAAATGCAAACCAGCTCCAGGTTCTCTAGCTGTGCTCCTGTGAGAGTGTCACCTGAGATACTTGGTTACACGCAGAATCCAGGGTCAATGACACTAAATAGTTTTGCTTTTATACCTGGTTTGCACTCTGCTATGTGTCAGTATAGCAGAGTTAGCCCAGGTCAGATCATAAAGGGCACCAGAGGAAGGTGGTTTGCTGTATGGGATGCTAGCTGAAATCTAATTGCTGCTCTGCCATAGCTTATCTTTGCAGAATTTTCTGTGCTTTGGATCTCCATCTCCAAAAGATGAATTCTTTAATTATTACAATATCGTACAGGTAATTCAATTTATGACTGCCAGGCACTTCAATACAGTTGTAATGAGGATCATATAAAATACTTCAGAGAGGACCTTAGAGCTATCCTCTAAAAAAGTGGAATAAACTGGACAGAGATTACATGCCACAGGCACAAGACACCCAGAAGCTTCTGGAAGAGCAAAATTATGTTTATTTGAGGTATTTATTTACTTCATATTGTTGGATGAAGGGAACAAAAAGCAATCATTTAGTTCTACTCCAGAGTAAGAAAAAAACCCACAAAGTTCAAAAACTTATCTAGTTCTACTCCAGAGTAAGAAAAAAACAAGCAAAGTTCAAAAACTTATTCACTGAAAGAGTGGTCAAGCATGAGAAGAGGCTGTCCAGGGAAGTGGTGGAATCATCAACCCTGGAAGTGTTCAAAGAACTTGTAGATCTGGCACTGGGGGACATGGTTTAGTGGTGGACCTGGCAATGTTAGGTTAATGGTTGGACTTGATGATCCCAGAGGTATTTTCCAACCTTAACAATTCTATGATTCTACCATTATTTTAAAAATAAAATTATGAAATGATAAAGTCAAGTTAAATGTGGGATTCAGACCCACTTGTCTTTATGAGAGATTTCAACTTCCTAAACATAACCAGGAATATCATACTGCTGTGACAAACAGATCTTGAAAATTCTTGAAGTTTGTAGGAGAGAACTTCTTGTCACAGATAGTGAGATAAGTAGGAAAGATGCCCTCCTAGTCATGTTATTTGTGAATAAAGAAGGACTCATGGGGATGTGATGGTAGGTGGCTCTCTTGGCCACAGAGACCATAATACAGTTGTGTTTAAAATTTTCAATGCAATGAGAAAAAGGGACATCAGAGTTACTACCCTGGACTTCAGGAGAGCAACCTGTAAGCTATTCAGGGAGGTAGTTAGCAGACTACTCTGGGTTATGTTAAAGTGAGGTTAGTAGGTTAATCCATGGCAATATCAGATGCTGCCTGGCCTATACGTCTGTGCCAAGAGTGTGGCTCAGGCAGGTGGAAAACTCTGGCTTAAACTGAGGGTTTAGGAGTCCTTGAGTGCTAATCAGTCTTTAAGAACCACCTTTGGAAGCACAAGAGCAGGCAATTCCATTGGGTCTTAAGTCAAGCAAGTGGGGGAGAAATCCAGCTTGGCTGAACAGGGAACTCCTTGCAGAGCTCAGGAGGAAAATTAAGCTGCACAATCTTGGAAGTGAGGTCAGGGTTTGCTGTTCATTTATGCAAGGAGGACACAAAAGGCCAAAGCTCAATTTTAGCTGAAACTGGCCCATGTTGTTTCAGATAACAAGAGGGGTTTTAAATATGTTAATAGCAAGAGGAGAGCTAAAGAAAATATTGAACCAATCCTTGTTGAAGATGGTTGTCTGACTAATAAGATGAAGAAAAAACATTCAACCCTTTTTTTGCCTCAGTCTTTAATGATGCTGAAAGACCATGGGCTGCCCAGTTCCTTGAATCCAAGGACCACGAGTGTGGCAACAGCAGCTTTCCATTTGTGGACAATGAAATTGTAAGGAACCAGCTGCATTATTTGAGGGTTCACATGGTTACAGCAGATCCCCTCTCAATCATCTCCCAGAGGTCTTGGGAGTCTGGGGAGATCCCTGCTGACTGGACATTAGCCAATGTTATTCCAAGCTTCAAAAAGGATGTGAGAAAAAAACCAGGGAACTACAGACCTATTCATCTAACCTCATTTCCGGGAAAAATTATGGAGAAGATTATACTGGGTACTACTGAAAGACATTTAATGGATAATGCAGTCCTCAGGCACTGTCAATGTGGATTCACCAAAAGGAAAGTCCTGTTTAAACTAATTTGATACCCTTCTATGTCAGAATCACTCTCCAAGTGGATGAGGGGAAAGCTGTGGATGCAGTTTTTCTGGGTTTTAGTAAGGCTTTGAATACTCACAGCATTTTCTGGACAACATTCCAGCTGTGGAACAAGCAGGTTCACGGTGTGCTGGGTGAAGGGCAGAGCTCAAAGGGTTGTAGAGAATTGGGCTACATCTGGCTGGTGACTGGTCACTGGCAGTGTTCCTCCAGGTTCAGCTCTAGGGCCAGTCTTGTTCAACATATTTATCAATGATCTGGATGCAGGAGTTGGATGCACCATTAGCAAGTTTGCTGATGATACTAAAATGGGAGGTGCAGCTGCTTTTTTGAGAGGCAGGAAGCCTTGCAGACAGATTGGAAAATTAGGCTATGATTAATGGGATGAAATTAAAAAAGCTGAAATGCTGGATTCTGCACCTAAGATGGAATAATGCCTGGCACAAATCTAAACTGGGAAAGGAGCATCTGGATATCAGCCCTGCAGACAGGGATCTGGGGGTGCTGGTCAGGCAGCAGCTCACCAGGAGCCAGCAGTGTGCCCTGGCAGCCCAGAGGGCAAACCCCATCTCAGAGTGCATCAAGCACAACCAGCCAGGCAAAAGAGGTAACTATCCCACTGTGTTCAGCGTTGTGCAGCCTCACCTGGAGCCCCGTGTGCAGTGCTGGGCCCCACCAGCGAAGAAAGATATGAAGGTCCTTGAATGTGTCCCAAGGAGGGCAACAAAGCTGGTGACAGGGGTGGAAGGCACGTTCTGTGAGGAGCTGCTGAGGGCTCTAGGCTTGTCTAGTTTGGAGAAGAGGAGGCTGAGAGCCAACCTCTGCTCTCTACAGCTTCCTGAGGAGGTGAAGGCGAGGTGAAGGTGATGAGCTCTTCTCAGTCCTCTTCTCCAGTGACAGGACACATGGGAATGGTTCAAAACCATGCCTGGGAGGTTTAGACTGGACATTAGAAAACATTGCTTTACCAAGAGGATGGTCAAACATTGGAACAGGCTTCTTAAGAGATGTGGCTAATGCCCCAAATCTGTCATTGTCTAAGAGGCATTTTGACCATGCCTTTAACAAGTTTTAACTTTTGATCAGCCCTGAATTAGATAGGCAGTTGGACTGGATAGTTGTTGTAGGTCCCTTCCAACTGAAATAGGCTGTTCTGTTCTGTTTATTCTTGTGATTTGCACACAGCAGTTACAAAGCAGCTTTGTCCCCACACTACTTACCATTCTGAGAGTCCACTCAGGATCCTGTGATGACATGTGTGTGTGTTTTCATTGCTGTGTTAATGAGAGCTAACAGTATTACAAAGTTCATTTTAAAAGCTGCCATTTTTAATCTCCATGTCAGAGATAATCTGTAGGTAGGCAATAGTTCCACTGGTTTTATGAAACAGTTTAGTTGTGCACTTAGCCTCAGCCTTCTGGCATTACACAAGAACAGGTTTCTTGAACCAGTTGCACCCAGTACTTCATTAGAGAGCATTTAGCAGATTATATTTCCAATGTCATTACTACAAATTAAGCCACCCAGGGTAGATCCGGAAAAATCTGAAATTTTACCAAATGAAACTCACTGACCTTCATTACTTGGAAGATAAATTTGTACAGGACTGAGGCTTCTTTTTTTTTTAATATTATTGTTTAGACAAGTCATTGGAAGTGGAAACTCATAAACAACTGGTAACAGGTTGTGAACTGCGATCCTCTTGCAGCTGAACAAGTCAACATAATTAATAACTTAGTAATGTTCTGTACAATGTCATGACCTGGCAGAAGCTTTAATCTATAATTAATTACACTCCTCATTTTGGACAAGCTTTTCTTGTTTTTTTTTTTTTAGAAAAAGAAATTACAGTATTTGTCCTGATCTATTTAACTACTAAAATGAGTCTAATTTAATTCGCAGTGAAATTTAGGTTTTGATTTGCAACAATGAAAATCAAATCAGATGCATAAGTCCTGAAAATCACCTTAAATCTAACTAGAGATTTGCTTGCTTTCATCAAGATACAGAAATATAATTTCTTTTCCATATAAAAATAAATTCAGAAAATATGCACTTACTTACCTTTACTGTCTGGAAATTGATGTCCATTTTTTCCATTTCAACAATGTAGCAGCTGTAGACCTACAAGATAGGCTCAGAGGATATTTGTTTTAAAATGTACTCTTTGGATAGTTGCTGGATTTATATGCTTTTTATGGAAAAGGGCAAACCAAAACCAATAGTGAAAACTAGAATATATAAATAGACTATGCACCTAGTTGTGTACTATAAATCATGCAGATGAGTATTTTTAACTGTGGAAAGAAGACAAAAGAACAATGAAGAAATATAGCTGTTTCTAAACCCTAAGGTGATGATACTCTGTTGTTCTGGAGACACTCAAAACACACATAGACACTGAGGTTACTCCTCAAAGGGAACTGATAAATGGGGGAAGGCATCCCAAGGGGTTCCCTTAGTTTAACAAAACCAAAAATACTCTTCAATACATTTCTTTTTCTCACGTCTTCCCTCAAATAAAATGAATTATGCACACAGATTGTTTATTGTCAGTTTGGATGCTGTGAAGTTTCTGTTGTAATACACAGGGCTCTGAGGAGTCGTCTGCAAATGCTTTTCCTGTTTATTTATGTGGTTTTTATCAATACAAATGCTTGTCTCAACCCCAACATCTTATCTCCCCCCCAAAAAACTCCAAACCCAAATGTTATTAAGTTGGAGACGCTGAGATATGTTTTGAGTTGCTGCCTCTCTGCATCTTTCCATCTGCAGAGCAAATGGAAGTTTACATTCCTGCAGGACTGATTGTGAGATTTTTCACATTCCTTATGTACTTAGAAAATGGATTCTCTGCCTGTTTAAGTTAATTTTATAAGAAAATTAGCTGTAGGATTTAGGAACAGTCATGCACAATTAAAAAGAAAAGCACATATAAAAAAAACAACCTGAGGATATTTTTGATGGCAACTCCATTCTGTACACAAATATGGCAAATTTTTATTTTAAGCAGATGTAATTCTGCCTTCTTCCCCTGATAGCCTGAAGCATGAGCTCTGTCTGGATCCAGAAACACGGACAGTCTAACACTCAGACACCCAATCTTCTGAGAACAGTTGGGACATATACTCAAAACGACAAATGCTGCCAAAAAATACTTGTAGCTTCTTTCTTTATAAAAACTGAGCGGCAGCAGTATCTGTCATTATATTAGCCCTGTAGTTGTAATATTTACCCAAAAACTGTTGAGAACTAAGTCTTCTGCTTTGGGAAGATTTTCCCCTCTTGGAAAGTTACTCTAGTCACTCTTTCACATACTTTCTTCTCTTGTTATATGAGTCTTTTCTCCTTTTCAACACAGGCAAACACTTTGATTGTACCTCAAGCTACTATATTTTGCATTCAATAGCCAATGAATTTAAACAAGAAATAATCTAGAGGGGAAGTTGAGACTCCAGGTCTCTGTACTCTTAAGTCAAGGCATTAAGCTCTAGCGTCAAAGCTTTTCTGATTAAGTGCTAAATCCGGCAGGTAAATTTGTACAATGAGGGCATCACAATGCTTTGAGCACAAGATTTTTTCCATTTTTCAGGTTAGACATCTTCCCTCATAACTAGTTTTGACTCTGGACTTTGAGAAGGCTGCGTAACATCTTCTTTGCAGAACTGAGTGTGGTGCCTAAACTGCAGAGAGGACACAAAAAATGGACTTAGCCCATGCTCAGAGTTTTCCACTGGCAATTGCTGAGGTACTAGCAGTGCCCTAGTGAGTCTGAGGGTCTTTGGATCGCCTCCCCAAGGGAACTAGTTCTCCCCACAGCACTGCAGAGGAAGCATATGGTAGGCTTTGGCTTCCATTTCTCGGTGACAGCCACCAAAAAATAACCATTGCAAAAATTACTGCAGTTCTTTATCCATTTGTGTTTAGTGCTGGTGTGAGACAATTTTAGTCCAAGTTGTTCATACTGAAGAAGTCCAACTTAACTGAAGTACTGCCATAGAAAATAGCTGATCAGACAAGCTCCTCTTGGGGGATATTGTTGCTCACTGAAGCAGATGACAGTACTCCACAGACCTGCACAATCTTGATAAAGCAGAAGGTTCACTTCAGTTTAGGTTTCTGTGGCTCTCTGTTCCCATTATAAATGTGCTCATTAGAGTCCATCATAAGAGGTCTTCATAGAAGTTTGTAGTGCACAAACCTGCACAACCTTTGGCACAATGAAGTCATAGCTATTACCATTTACGCTGGTACTTATTGTCATCTGCTCTCATCCTAGTTTGTCTTAAAGAGGTTACCAAAGTACTATAATGTCATTAAATATTGTCATGACTTGAAAAGCTTGGTGAAGAACTTCAGTTCCTAAAGAAAAAAAAAATATATTAAAGCCACAGAGGAACAAGTATTTATATTTTTGAAACATTTTTGTAATCACTAGCCTTACAGAGTAGACTTAGTCTGTGAAAACAAACCAGCTTATGATAGTTTTCTTTGGGGTTAACATCAAGGAAACAGCATGTTGCCATTGGATACACCTCAGTCATTAACAGAAGAATAATTATTGTCTGAAGTCAATACATGTGTGTCCTTAACTAGGAGGAGAAATCTCTATCCTTCCAATCATTTTTGACTGTAAAAGGAGATGATGTCTTTCAGTGACTTTCCACAAGCTAGAAAGAAATTCTCCATGGATGGGAAAGGGTTCAATTCAGTTGCCTACGCACAAGCATCTAATACTACTCGAGATTCTCTAAAGTGCCATTTATACAGGGAGAGATGTTACAGCACAAGATCTAGAGATGACCCATGCCCATCTGCAACAGTAGCTGGAGGTCAGGTGTGCTATTCCAGGCTTGTCATGTCACATTACACATGTGTTTGGTGTTGGAGAATGGAGGGACATGATCCTGGGAATGCACCTGGGGAAGGCCAAAAAGAGCTAGGCCTCAGTCCCCTGGGAACGTACAGACACAGTCCTGGAATGCACCTGGGAATGCAGTGTACAAGCAAGGCTCTGGAGATAGTAACTTATATATAGATAGGGAGTAACTCAGCTGGGCAGATGGCAGATGGCAGGGGTAACTTGTCCTTGAGGGTGAAACAAACAAGTTCAAGAAAAACAGCTAGGAATGCACCCAATCCTGGGAAAGCAGGAGATAATCCTCACAGCTGCAGCTGTGAGTGAGGGGAGTACCTGAATGCATCTTTAGAGCCTAGCCAATTAAAAATGGTTGATAATTGTATGCCTGTCCTGCACTGTATAAGAAAGAGCCTGTTGGACAATAAAGTTGGAGCTTGCTGTATCACCCACACGGAGTCGGCCGCTTGCTTCCCCGCGCGGAACCTTCACCTTTCCCAACAGTTTGGTACCTGCCTCTTTCCCAAGTGAATACTGTATCACCTTCATGCTGAAAGAGAACTCAGTCCTTAGTGTGCACTCGGTGCTGAATCACAGGTATTGCCCTCACTGCTCACCAGTACTGATGGGCAGGAATTTAAACAACGAAGCCAGAACTACAGTGATGGTTGTCAGCAATTCTAACTCACCCTCTATTTTCCATCCTTCACTTCTAAAAGTTGTGTTATGATCTTAGTAAGAGGTAATTGTTTTTCATATATAAAATTTAAGCTGTTCATTTGCATTGCTGGGACACAGTTCATGCGAAAAAAAAAGCTTAGAAATCAGTGTTTTGATTTAAATATCTATTAGTAGGTTCAGGTTGACAGCAAAGAGAATTCACTCAGAATTTCTTTAAAAATGCCACACAGTTCTGGTGATCCTGTTTTAAAAATGTAAGAGTTGTTGTTTCACAAAACAAATAGCAAGTCTCATCTCTCAAAAAATTCTCTGTTGTTCAGATTCAAGGGGCTAAAAATGCTCTTCAGAGGTAGAGCAACACCTGCCCATAGGGTCAGGACTCCATCAGCACTGCAGGAAACTAACTTCTACACTGTACTAAAACTACATTCTGCAGACAAGAGAGGAGTATAAACAGGAGTTGTATCACCCCACTACATATTGCAACAATATAATAAAACTGAGCATTCCAACTACTACTACTACTACCACAAAAAATCCCTATCAGAGTCTAAAGATGATTTATTGCATGTTGCTTTCAGACCCTATTATGAATAGTGAAACACAAACCAAATTGTCCTACATTATATTCATAAAAAGTATCTGTCTTCTTTGCAGAAAGAAGTCAAAACACAGGCTCTAAAACCACCAGATAACCTAGAACAAACATGGCACAAACATCATTATGGACACCCTTTTTCCCAGTGTGTTAACACGCTTTAATTAGCAAAATAACTATTTGCACTAGAACTACATTTCCCAGACTGTTTTGCAAACCAGTTATTTTTCAATAACTCTCAAGATCCATATAACAGAGAACTTTCTTCTTGAAACTTTGTCTGGGAAAGGATTTTATGACCCAGTTGAATCAGCCACTGCAACTGGTGTTATAGAGTTGATCTCAGCTCAGGTTTTGCTGTTATTTGTAAACAAAGCCAAAATGATTGAGTTTTTATAGGGACTTTATCTTGTCTCAACTTAGTCTTCTCTCGTACAATAAATACTGTTGTACTCTACCATTTTATATTATAATTAATTTCTTCATAGTAAAACTTAAAAGCTGGACAAAATTTTCAAAAGAATTTCCTCACCCCAGAGTCTTAAATGATACACATGAAACACCTAGGGATATATTGTGAGCCTCAATTTGGGGGGTCTTAAAAAATCATAAATGCTGAAAGAATTTGTTAATATGAGATAATATGATTTTTCACATTTTTAATGTGTTAACTTCTATTTGCTAAAAAAATTCTATTACTGGAGCCCATCCCCCTTGTATTGGGTTGGTTCTAAGACTGCGGAGAATCAGAAATGAATTTGGAATTTCAGGGTTCCGTCTTTCTCAATTTGGATAAAGAAATATGTTACAAATATCACCAGCTACGTGTGAGGCTTTAGAGTTTTGTGTTTTTTAAGAGTGGAAGTTGATGGCTTTTTAAAATCAGGTTAGAAATTATTCCAGTAAAAACTCTTGCTATATCAGCAGATCTGGATAAAAGTAATCAGCACAAAATGATGTATGTGTTTCTTTCCTTTAATAAAACAGCCAAACCAAAACAAAATAAAACAAAGAAAACCCCAACAGAAAACAAAAGTTGAGAGCTCAGTATAAATAAGGAAAAGCTAGCTGCTGTCATGAATGAGTGGTTTAGGTTGCTTAAAGAATCACCAGCAAGGGATCAGCAAAAGCAAGTTTAATATAAATTTGAGAGAGCACAGCAGAGCTGGATGTCAAGGTTCACTCTACTACTTACTATAAAGCACACAAAGAAAAAATAGTTGAAAAGTAACCTACAGTGACTTTTGGGGAGACCAGGAACACAAAAGGGGAAGTAGAGAAGAGAGTAAGGGGTGTAATGGTGTAAGGGAGACTCTCCTGTGGGTTCACAAGGTTCAGAGTGCACCCTCTTGCCAAATGCAGCCTTGGACTGGACCAGCAGTTTTAGTCTAAAAGACTTATCAGCACTTAATCATAATAATACTACAGAAAGTAGAGAGCAATATAGCAGGGGGTAAATTTAGTCTTTTATCTTTTGTTTAATATAAGAAAACCTAACTGGGCACTTCTACAGAGACTCAGATTTGAAACACATGCCATAATTATTCTTGTTCTTTAGGCTGGGTGAATATTAACTAGCAAGATGCAGGATGTGTAAGAGCAACCTGCATAACCTGAACAAGTGGGATAAACTTTATATACATTGTCTTACAGCTCCAGGGCAAAAGCTCAAGTCCTACAGTGAGCTCTCTCCTGGTGCACTTGCATCCCGTAATGCTTCACATCAAAGGAGATGTCTGAAGGTATAAGAAAAGGCTGTTACCCGGGGCATTGTATCCAATTTCTGGCAATGCAGTTCAGCAGATATTAGTGTTCCCTGGACTCTTTCCTTGGGCAAACTGTTGGATTAGATGACCTTGTGGGGTCTGTTCCACTCAGCTTTTCTTGGTTCTGTACCATGCAGCTCACTGGAAGACTGTGCTGTCAGGAAAACAAAATCATGCTGATATTTTTCCTGCATGTAGAGGACAAAACATCTGCCAAAGCAATCTTTCATAAAGCTGCAGTTGACCACTGGCTGATTGTGTTAAGGAAATTTGAATATTCGTATTTTCTTCCATATGAAAAAACAGCAAGACTTTAACACTGCTGTAGCTAAATACCATAAATCTTGAAATGAAAGCATATGTTTCTTTCACACATTCCCACTTTTATGCTTTAATTTGTCCCAGCCTACCTGAAGTGTTTTTAGTCAAATTAGATCTGTTACTAGTATAAAATTATAGCTGTTCTATTTACATGACATTAAAAAAAAAAGAAATAGAAATGTATCTGGTTATACTTAGGACTGAGTATTTTTAGCATTGCTTTCTAATCTTGCCATGGAAATCTAATGCAAGATAGAAGATAAGAGATCACATTATTATCCTTATAGCTATAATACTGGCAATCAGGAATTAAAAAACCCAAACTCAATAATGGATATTAAAAATCTAATTATTTGTGTCATTTAGAATATTGTTTTATTTTACAACCAAGAATAAGGCACACTCGTCTAACACATTCTGTTTATTGAAAAACAAACCCAAAATGAGATCATTTTAACTGCATATTGTATCATGGGAACAAAAGATCTATGGTAAAACACCAGGAAAAAAAAATCACAGTAATGAATGAAAAAATCAGTAGCTGAGAAACTTACAGCGAGGGACTCATTTGTTCTTTAGGATTGTTATGCTAATTTTCGGGATTTGCTGCAGCAGCAAAGTTGAGATTTTTGGATGAAGACATCAATTACTAACTACCAATGCTATAAAGATATCCTTAGCTTCTCAAGGTAATTTAAAGTGCCCATTCATATCCTACTTTTCAAGCTCTGCACTTTTACTTGAACTCTGTAAGAGGTAAAACTCTTCAAAAGTCAATAAAACTTAACAGTTTCCATAAGAAAACAAAAGTGGTTTCCTTAGGAAGTATTATGTCCTAATTCTCCACTAATTTAAAGAAAGATAATAAACTATCTGGAGGCCCTTGAATAAGACCCAGAATTGAGATATTAGACTACTGATGTATTAGTTTTAAGGAAGTGTGTGCTTGGATACATTTTAAGCCTTACTAAGCAGTTCTTACCTGAGCTCACATTTGTGGCTGTTCACTGCCAAAATAAGGCAATGCATGAATAAAACTCAAACTATTGATTTTTAGTAACTTAGTTTTGACCAAAATATATTTCCCAATTTAAGTCACAGGACTGCATTAAGTCAGTATCCCAAATTATTAAGGAAAATCATTGGGTGCAGGAGGGACACTACATTTAATGGAAATGTTTTAGAAGGAAAGCAAAGACATTAGTTTTGCCTTAACATTTCACTTTATACACTGATTTATAATGAAATAGTCTTGCTAGAATGAAATAGTCCTGCTTGTTACATTCCCTCATTTTGCTAAAACCTAATACATAGACAAAAATGCTGCAATACTTGTGAATGTAGTCAGAAATATTGTTTCCCAACTGAGTTCTAGATTAGAAATCTGAAATCAGGTCATTATCACCCACTGAATTCTCAGGCATACTTTATAGAAACAGGTAGTTTTGTGGTTTTGTTCCCACGGACCTTCTTTTCTCACAGCTAAAGGTTTGTTTTGGCTTTTTTCATCAGTTCCTTTGGGGCTCTCCTATAGCTGCTGCTTCGCTTCATAATAAGGTATTCAGGTATGCAGACTCTTGAGGGTTACTTAAGAGCATAATTACTTTTGTGTGCACATAGGTCTCAACATAGTCTGCAAAGTTTTCATGAAGTATGTTCTGGTTCATCCTCCAACATTTTAAACAATATTTTTTTTCTAAAATAAAAACGGACATTTTACTGTTATCCCTCCTCTATGGAGAGAAGAGCCTGGAGAAGAGGAGGCTCAGGGGAGACCTTATCACCCTCTGCAACTCCCTGACAGGAGGTTGGAGTCAGGTGGGGGTTGGTCTCTTCTCCCAGGCAACCAGCAGCAGGACAAGAGGGCACAGACTCAAGCTCTGCCAGGAGAGGTTTAGGTTGGATATTAGGAAGAGACTTTTTACAGAGAGTGGTCAGACATTGGAATGTGCTGCCCAGGGAGGTGGTGGATTCACCATCCCTGGAGGTTTTTAAGATGAGACTGGATGTGTCTCATAGTGCCATGGTCTAGTAACCATGGTAGGGTTGGACTTGGTGATCTTTGAGGTCTCTTCCAACCTGGTTGATTTTATGATTCTATGATTCTCTCAAGTGGTGCTCAAGAAATGCTTTTTATAAGACTTTTTCATTATAACTGTGTCTGAGCAAACTTTGTTTAAAAGCAAATGCCAAAACCCACCTCTATTATATAATAGCTTTAGTTTACTCTGACTGTCTGAGGACCTGAGCAGTCTGAACAATGCTGTTTTCTGATATATTATCAGAAGAAAAGAAACTACAGTTTTCATTCAGAATAATGAAAGAAATGGGCTATGGGTAGATCAGAAAAAAAATACTGCAGAAAGCAGTGGTATACAGAAGATATTAATGAAGCAGATTTATTTCAGGGTTGGAGTAGATAATATTCTTCATCCTGCACAGCCACGGGTTCCACTAGGTAACAAGGAAAAAGGGACAGGTATTTTCAAAGCTCAGGTATCCAGCAAACTCATACAAGCAGCCAGGAAAACACAGGTTATCATTCTGAATTGAATTCTGTTTCTTTTTAAAGAAAACATCACCATAAAAAGATAAATGTTGTGAGACACATCAAGGTCTTATGAAGACAACTGCTAAGTTATGGTTGATGAGGCCTCGGTAGTTAGGAAAGACAGTCTGTGAAAGACAAGCTTTAAATGGATTGAATATAAGAGAAAAAATTAGTAACAAACAATTTCACACCGTAAAAACGCTGTCCTAAGAACAAAAGAGAACATTCATTAGCACACAACACAATGTGCTAAAAGAGGTGCAAGCAGGAAGAAGACAGGTATAACAAAGATAAGGGTATGCTGGATTTGGCATCACCCACGTTCAGAGCAATAAAAGAGGTATGTGGGAGGACCAGATGCATCAAGGTTTGTAATACACGTTGATTGTCCCAGCACTAGAGAAGACAGTCACAAAGTGCACAAAGTGAGACACTTTTACAAGCATACTACACAGAAAATAGGAAATTAAAGAGCACGCAATTTTGCAAAAGCTCTTAGCAGACAAATGCAGTACTAGTACAATATTCCTTTATAGCTACAGTAAAGGATCAAGGAAGGAGTAGTAAAGAAGTATTTATATTCAAATATGACACAAGAGAAAAAGAATATCCAGAGAAAGCCTTTTTTGCCATGATAATGTCAGTATCTTTTGCATCATTAGAACTATAGGAAGCGATCATTAGGAAGTATATAACAGAAAATGACAAAATCTAGATTTTTAACAAATATTTGCACAAAACCAATACTGGGGCAGAGAGATGTAAAATCATTGCATCTTATTTGAAAACAAAATTAGAAAAGACCCTTTAAATGTCACAAAATACTTCAGAGCAGAGAATATAAAGTTCACCATGATGCCTATGGGCACACCATATGACCAAGTTATATCTATGTGCAGCTCCAGGACTATATGCACTGCCACAACTTCCATTAGCAAAATACCTAGGGGAAATAAAAAAGGCCTATAGATAACAGCATACATGAATATAATGATAAAGGTGGCAAGGTGCATTGTATTGCCTCAGTTACTGCACTAGAAGCTGGAGAGACTGTTCTGATACAGTGTGTTAGCTTTTAAGACCTAAACAGAACAATAAGGTAGAATGATAAAATTTACCTGCTACAGGTGATGCAATTGTTTTTCTCTACAGTTCTCATACAATCTATGTACTGTGCTTTACCAAGACACCAGGATCTCAGGCCAGGCAGAGTGCAGCCACAAACATTTCAGCTGTCTGTAAGACTGCAGTTCAAGAAACTGCTTTTTAGCGTGACTTGCACATGAGAATTTTAAGGAAGGTACCATGACATGCCAGACTTTTTGGAAGAAGCTGTTATTGATACTATACTGAAACAATAACAACAGATTATGGCAAAGTCCTAATGTCATAGTCAAAAGGCACAAGGAGATGCAAACCAAATTACACTTGATGCAAAACTGGTGTTAATTGTTTTGGTTATCTCTAGGAATAGAGATGTATCTAACTCTCCAGAGTCAAGTAAAAATATTTTCTTCTTACAAGAGCTGAAGAACATAACAAGGATGATGACTAAGACTGATGTAAATCTAGAGCAACTGGGAAGGATGAAAATGGTATTGCGATCACAGTCTGAATGATTTCACAGATGATGTTTTCTGTAGCAGGAAAAATTTAGTAATTTATTCATTTAACTGTAGTATTTTAGCTCATTCAAGGAAACACACTGTAAGCCCATACATAACAAGGAGAAGATCAGAGTAGCCCTTCACTAACGTAAAATTATGGTTATCAGAATAGTAGGTGTTTGTGGATATTACACTTTTTTTTTCCCCATCACAGATATGGGATCATCACAGGAACAATAGAAACTAAATATAATCAGTCCAAATTCAACAAAAACCTCCATAAACTTTTGACTCTTTCAGTGTGGACTCTAAAATACAATATAAATAATACAAATGTAGAACTTGAATGAAGTATGTAATCCTTACAAATATTATTTTCTGTATATCTTTTGTACTATCCAGAATCTTTGAGGTTGGACAGGAAGTCTAGAGGTCATCTGGTCCAACCTCCCTGCTCCAGCAGGGCCAACTGAAGCCAGTTATGCAGGACCATGTCTTGACAGCTTGAGTACCTCCAAGGATGGAGACTACACAAACTACCAGGGCAACCTGTGCCACTGCTCAGTCACCCTCAGAGTAAAAAAGTGCCTCTTGGTGTCCAGTGTGCCGCATTGACTCTGGTCTTGTCACTATGTACCACCAAAAAGTTCCTGGCTCTGTCCTCTTTGCACCCTCCCTGTAGGTATTTATATGCATTAATAAGACCTCCCTGAGCATTCTCTTCTCCTGGCTGAATAGTCCCAGCTCTCTCAGCCTTTCCTCATAGGACACATGCAGCAGATGCTTTGACATCTTCATGGTCCTTTTGTTGAACTACATCCAGTATGTCCATGTCTGCTTTGTACGGGTGAGCACAGAACTGGACACAGCACTGCAAGTGTGGCCTCATCAGTATGAAACAGAAGGATCATGTCCCTCTGCCTGCAAGCAACACTCCTCCTCATGAAGCCCAGGATACTATTAGCTGTCTTTGCAGCAAGGGCACATTACTGGCTCATGTTCAACTCGGTGTCCACCAGCACCACTAGATCCTTTTCTCACAACCTGTTTTTCAGCAGGTGGCCCCCAGCATGTGCTGCTGCCTGGGTTATTCCTGCCCAGGTACAGGACTTTCCAATTCCCTTTACTCATGAGGTTCCTGTTATCCCATTTCTGATATTTAGTACCATAAAATAAGTTATAAAATTAGCAGAAGACTTGGATGAACAGATGCCTGTGATGCTATGGCATGCTATAGTGACTACAAATATGGTGGCAAAGAACATATGTGCCTGAAAGCCTTTTTTTTTTTTCCCCTAACACAAGGCCCTAGCTTACTGCAATCTTTGTTTCTCTTAGAAAAAATGATGTAGAGAAAGAGTGAACAAAATATGAAAACAATAAAACTAATCTTTTAAAAGAAGCAACCTTAACTTGTCTGATTATGTTTGACTAGGTACAAAAAGAGCCTAAACTTTGAAGTATGGGGCAAAAGGTATAAAAGAGAAAACTGTGAATTTTTAGAAAAATAACTTCTGAAAATAGTTCATGATGGATGTCTTGACATGACAGTTTACTCTTATCTATATATTCATACTTTAACACATGTACAAGTTAAAAAAAAAAAAAAAGAAAAAATAAAGAAAAGGCCACAGGAATACTGGAGAAAGGAATGCAATGGTAGTTTCAATGTGCCTAATAGAAATTGGCAAGTGCACACTGGAATACTAAGGAAGCCAGCACCTACTTAGCAACATGCTAATCAGAAATGTGGTGAGTCACATCAAGGACATATTCAGTAGATGTGGTATTTGTGACAAACTATTTCCCAAAATAGACCCTGCTTCTATAGGTCTTCAGCTGTGTGCATTCTAATGAGCCAGAGTCTCAAATAAATAATGATTCAGTAAGAGTCTGTTGTGGTCTGAGCCTTAAATCAGGAACCCAGGGGTTAATCAGAGGCAAGAACTACATTTGAGCCATGTAAAGTCTACCATAGGATCCCAGAATGGTTTGAGTTGGAAATGTCTCCAGCAGGACCAGAGGCTGCAGGTGAAATGCCTCCAGAGCTGGAGTAAGTGTGCTCTATCAATAGGCTCCCCCTGATCGGGTGGTCTGTAGTAGACACCAACCACAAGGCTGATTTTGCCTAAACTACTGTCCACTCAGTTTGGTTTTTTCCATGTTACATTTATTCAATGATCCCATCAAGCTGTCACTGCCTATGGTGCACTTGTATCCCAGAAAGCTAACTGTACCCCGGGCTGCATCAAAAGCAGGCTGGGCAGCAGGTTGAGGGAGGTGATTCTGTCCCTCCACTCTGCTGAGACCTCATCTCAGGTAGTGGCTTTTAAGTAAAAGAGGGTTGACTCAGACCAGACATAAAGAAAGAAGAAACTCTTCACAATGAGGGTGGTAAAACACTGGCACAGGTTGCCCAGAGAGACGGTGGATGCCCCATCCCTGGAAACATTCCAGGTCAGGCTGGATGGGGCTCTGAGCAACCTGATCTACTTGAAGATGTCCCTGCCCATTGCAGGGGGAGAGTCGGACTAGGTGACCTTTAAAGGTCCCTTCCAACCCAAACCATTTGATTATTCCATGGAAATGACAAATATTTAGCTGTACTAACAGTATTAGGAGCAAAGACCAAATGGTGAAATTAGTGCTTGTTATGTTGACCCAGCAAGTAAAGAAAAGGTAACTTCAGTAGTTTGTACAGAACCCACAAACCAGAGAAAGGATGCAGCTCAGTTTCAGACTCTTTACACATAGTCCCCTGACATCTCGCTGTTACAAAAAGTAAGAAAGTGAATCTCACTCCTGAGATTCTAATGTTTCTATTACATATGAGTCTTAATTTTGGCATCTATAATTTTTGCTTACAAATAGGCAGGCACACTGTGAGGTCAAACTGGTGTTTTAAGAGAAGCAATGGGTGTTAGCTTGACATGGCTCCTGACTGATGGCCAGCTACCAAACTAACTTCATGAGACTACCACATGCCTTAGACAGCAGAGGGGATGTGAAAGAATCCCTGCTTACTTTGCTGTTGGAGAGTAAACACATTTAGATTATGAGTTTTAGAAGTTTGGGCTTATGGCTTTTCAGCATTTATGAACACTAAAGCTAATACTTTCTGGGCAGCTCCATGAGCAAGCTGCTCCTCAAGCTTTGTACAGATTTCAGTAGCAGAAGAGGAATCAGTCCTTAAGAAGATGGTGTTTCCTGCCTTTCCTGGACTGTAAGAATGATGCTCAGCAGGCTTTTCCCAGCCAGCTATATACTAGGCTGCTTTCTATGGCTCAAGGCTCACAATTTCCCATCCTTTCTGTTCTCCTCTTGTTTTATTGCATCCTAGTGAGATTTGCTGGAGAAAACAATATCCTGCACTTGTTATGTGCAGGTTTGAGTTTGAACAACAGCATATAATGCAGGTAATTTTATAATTCCTATATTATCATAGACCTGGAGAGAAACAAGTCGTCAGACTCTGAGTAAGTCTTTCTCTATTGAAAGCCAGAGGGAATTGGTATAATTTGGGAAGAAATACTGTGGTTTCTTGAAACACCAAATGTTTATTTAATCAGTTACCAGGGAGAATATGACTCTTTCCAAGAAAGGTACATTGTGTTTTACATGATTTGTAATAATGTAACTACTTTTCTGTCTGAGGTCCTGCATGCTTTAGAGGGACTTTAAATACATTTAGGTTTTAGTGACAAAGATAGGGATTATTTTGCTCCAGGTCATTCAATAAAGATTACACTCCTACATATTGTTCTGTGTCAGAGTTGTATGTGCCTGCCTGTTTCACAACAGATGGCTGCATTTCAGTACTTTTATTTAGAAGATGTATATGGAAGGTTGAAACAAAACATTTGTTTTAATCCAACTTCTTCCAGCTGCTTGTATGCTTTAGTTGTATCTGTCAAGTTTGATGTCATGCAAGAGAATTTTTAAACAGAACTTCACAAATTTGTTTCTGTTCATCCTGGGTCAAGCTTTATTTGGAATGGTTGTAGAGAGAATGTAAATCAAGTATATTTTATGTTGTGACATATCAGACATTGTTTTATGAGATATTCCAGTCTGTGAAATACAACAAGGAATATCTTAAAATATGATCCTTTTGTTTGCAGGGTGAAAGAGCACAAGTAATTCTGAGAAGGGAGCCTTAACCTCATCTTCTGAGCTTTGAGTGAGCATATCTCATGCTGGCTCATTTTTTTCAGAGCTTTTTTCCTCCCTGTCTTACAAGGATATGACTGAGGTACATTGCAGATCTTTGTTGTTTTTGGGTTTTTTTGCATGAAATGCGGGAGTAAATCTGTGATTATTCGATTCAGAGAGATAAGAATATTTTCAGTGCTCTCCTAACTCTCGTTCATCACTTGAAGTCTCTTATCGGCTTTTCCAATAAACATTGATTTAAATTGCTACTTTAGCATTATGGGTTTGGCTTCAGTGATTTAGTAATTTTCCTCTGCTTTGCCCTCGTGCTCTGTGACAGAGAATAACTGGTCTGGCTTCCTCGGGGCTTTTGTCACCCGAGATTCATTGATGAAACACCTAAGGACTAATAAGGAAGCTATGCAAAGCCTCAAAGCCAAAGATCAAAGTGAATAATGATCTAATACACCAAGCGTATCCACTGAAAAAAAAAATTGGAAAATAGTCTTGAGCAGGGTCTTTTAAACTTTGCTTCTCTTGCCTGCAAAGCAGGCTGAATCACAAACCCACTTGCAGCGGCACCCCAGCGTAATTCAGCGCAAACGGGAATTTTCTGGCTGGTGTTTATTGCTTTGTATTACTAGAGATTTCAGCAGAGGAGAATTGTACAGAACGCCGGATGAAGGAAGGTTAGTGCTGTTTGAGGGAGAGGGAAGAAGGGCTAAAATCGCATTTTTACTCCTCCTTTTTCCTTTCCACCCTAATTGCCAATGAGGTCAGTCAGTCAGGGAGGGTGTCCTGGCGCCCGACCCCGCGCAGACCCTGCGGTTCGTGGGTCGGAGGCAACGGCGGCGAGCGGAGAGCCCGAG
>NW_008665250.1:3077-6315 GCF_000695815.1 Acanthisitta chloris | reverse complement strand
GGTGAGGCCACACCTTGAATCCTGCATGCAGTTTTTGAGGTGCTGGAGTGTGTCCAGAGAAGAGCAATGAGGCTGGTGAAGGGACTCGAGCACAAGTGCTGTGAGGAGAAGCTAAGGGAGTTGGGATTGTTTAGCCTGGAGAAGAGGAGGCTCAGGGGAGACCTTATTGTCCTCTACAACTCCCTGAAAGGAGGTTGTAGTCAGGTGGGGGTTGGTCTCTTCTCGCAGGCATCTAGCAGTAGGACAACAGGGCACAGACTCAAGCTCTGCCAGGGAAGATTTAGGTTGGATATTAGGAAGAGATTTTTTACAGAGAGGGTAGTCAGGCATTGGAATGGGCTGCCCGGGGAGGTGGTGGATTCACCATTCCTGGACGTTTTCAAGACAAGTCTGGATGTGGCACTTAGTGCCATGGTCTAGTAATGACGGTAGGGTTGGACTTGATGATCTTTGAAGTCTCTTCCAACCAGGTTGATTCTATGATTCTGTGAAAGGAACAGACACTGCCCCACATATGCAGAACTTGACCTGTTTCCTCTTTGCTTCCTGACTAGTTGCTTTGAGCCAAACAACCTCTCCTTGGTATCTGGCAATCACACAAGTAGGCATAGCAGAAAGCTGAAGCCATTTTGCCGAAGTGCCACCCTATTATCCTCCTGGCCTTTCAGATCTCGCTCTGCCTCTGAAACTAGGCTATTGTTATTACATTTTCTTCTTCCTTGCTATCAGTCGCTGTCATGGAAAGAAGAATTTCACTGTTTTCCATTTGGGCACCCTCCCCAGATTCTTGTATGAGTGCCCAGTGCCACAGCCCAGAGGAATCAGCAGTACAGGTACTCTGTCCTGTGATCAGCTGGAAGACACTAGCCACATATAATAGATTCAGAATCAACTCTCAATTTCGCTCCAACCTTCAGCTGAGGCATTCAGAGAAAGATGGAGTATCAGGGTGTGGGGGGAGAAAGGTGAGGCATTTTGTCATTAATAATATAGCCTCACTTATCACTTAAAATTGGAAGTGCAGCTAGTAGTTATTAAAAGGTGTAGCATTAGTACAAAAGCTCATACCTTGCTGTAATCCTTGTAAGCATTTGTGACTTATACGAATGGAGTTGGCAGTCTGTAGAGGTTTATTCTTAAATGCCTCTTATTTGTTGTTGTCTGTATATAGGATTGAGAGAGGAACCAGAAAATCAGGGACTGAAATATGCTTAGAGAAAATAAAGGTTTTGGCCTAATTTTTTAATTGAAGAATCATTCACGAATATTTTTCCATTTTTCAAAAAAGGGACTAAATTTCTTTTCTGATAAGAGATAACAACATGTGGAATGGTCCTTCTCTGATTTTTTTGTTTATATCTGACTTAATTTCTCCAAACACTTTTAGCTCTCTCTTAGATCCAGAGTATTTTCTCTTCCAACCTGTTATTATGACATTTTCCCTTAACACATTGTCCTGTATTCTTTCTTCTTATTTGGAACAGAGTTTTCTGTCTTAGAAAGCTATTTCTGGTATAAAACAGGGTCCTTTTCTAGACATTTGATAAACTTACCCTGACAACTGCTATTCTACCATGTTGATCAATGAAACTCATCTGACTTATGGTTCATTTCCAGCCTTACCGCTAACATCCACTTTAACTGCTGGCAAATTATTTTATTTTTCTGTTTATTTCAATGACTCAGGAAAGGTGGGATAAGAACATTTACTTGTTTTATCAAGTTATCTAAGAAATATACAAGAAGAAGGTATAAAAAGCTAAGTAGCACTACTGGTAAAAATGATAACAATCATAATGGAGATAAAATGAACATGTGTTCCAAATTTTTATGCCTTTTTTCCTTGAAAATATCATTAAAGAAATCAAAAGAGAAATGATGACAGAAAGGAAGATGTGTTTATTCTACTAACCCAGAAAAATATATCTCCTTGAGTCTGGCTACACAAAGTAATATTTCATTCAGTCCAACACAGCATAGGTGGCAGTTAGGCTTAGTATTCAGACACCAGGATTTAGGCATTACAAAATTAACAGAAATTTTATGCAGGTTTTATCTGCATATAAGCCACTTAGAAAATAGATATCTCTTGGTTTCAAGTATTCCTCTGCACTTCAATTCAGTATCAAGGGATCAGTTAAATAAAACCACCTCAATTCAGGATGCAAAACTAAAAATACTGATCTTTTTTCCATTCTGAGGCCACAAATAAGATTGAGAAGGGAGAGACTATATGACTGATACCCAACTACTTGCTGCAGTTTGTTTCTCCTGCCTTGAGGAAAAAAATGCATTTGCTTGGTTATGCACAAGTGAAGTCCAAGGGAATATTTAATTCATGTCACCTTAATGGGTAGAAACGCTCTTTGCAAGCTTGAATATCAAACAAGTGATCAGGACCACAAGGCTGCCAACACCTGACTGAAAGGTTGAAAGGCCACCATGGGTGAATTTTGTAGGTAGATATAAATCTAATTAAATATATTGATGTATAAAAGCTAATGTTTTGGCCAAAAAAATATCCTTGAGGCTCAGCAAAAACAGGAAGCAAGCTGTTCTTTGCCGTATAACAGCTGGATTGTGTCAAAGCCCTCAAACTAAAGTATTTGACAGGTTAGGGATATGTAAAATGCATGCTTCCCTGCAGGTAAAAACAGTGCCAAGAAATCCAATATATAGTAATCTTAAAACAGAAAGAAATAAGCTAAGAGGCTGTGAGACTGAGCCCAAGAAAAGGCAGCGGAACAGTGTCTCGCCTCTTGCACAGAGAGTATCCCAGTGCAATGGACATAGGGTTTTGACTAAGGCAACTGACTTTATTTTTGGTCCAATAATGCATTAGGAAAACCTGTGGGTATTGCATGCAAATGCTCTACTCCAAGACTTCACCTGGCTGTGATCCCAGAGGTCTCACCTCAATCCTGGAAAGCACTGTCAAGCCTCAAAAGCTATCTAACCCCAGAGGTAGGGTATGAGAGGTGAGATACATACTCCTCTCTGATGTGACACTGCCTGGCAGTATTGAGAGATTCACCATGGAGATAGACTAATCATAGGGAAAATACTCTAGTGCTCCAATGACACCAGCAGTGGTCATTGCTAAAGGAAAAAGAATGGCTTCAAAAGAAACACCTTGGAGCAGAGATTCAAATACCCCTTGACAGAGAGCACAGCCCAGGGCCAAGACACTGTAAGCTCCTCATCTCCCAGCCTGATGGATGTACTCGCAGATCCCCAA
>NW_008665250.1:0-2986 GCF_000695815.1 Acanthisitta chloris | reverse complement strand
TCCCTCCCTTCTGTCTTTCCCCTCCTCCCCTCATTTGTCTGAATGGTTCATATTGAAGTTAGAAGGATTAAACAATATGTTATCTCAACTGTTGGCAATAGCTTCAGTTTAAAACTATGCAGTCTGTAAGAGGCACCTTGTTGCTTAAGTTATGCAGAGATCAGAGTCTGCAGAGCAATAGAATCTCTTTGCAGACTTTTATAATGTCCACGTCTATAATGTATTAGAAATCATTACCTCCCCACTCAGCATCCTGGAGTCAACAATATTCAACAGCATGCTTTTCTTTTCTAGAAGTAAATTCATATATATTATTTTAAAAAATGCTGACTGAACTTGCTGTTCAGAAAAGCAAGTGTCTGAGAAATGCTGTGAATGTGTGCTGGGTGAATTCACACACACAACTGTGCAATCCCTTCACCACCCAAATGCCTGCTACAGCCCAACTTCCTTCTAATTTCTTTCTATTGGAGGCTACATCATTCATCCCAGTACTACTTTATTGTTTATTATTATTCTCTTTTTCACTGAATCACAGAATTAGTCAGGGACCACAAAGGGCCATCCTTTCCCTTCAGCTCTGTCAAAGCATTTGAACCCAAAGCTTAATTCAAAGCCTACTGAAGCTACTGAAGGTAATAGCAGTTTTTCCATTGACTTCAGTGGACTTTTGATGAGGTCTTCAGTGCTGATTCAGAGGGACCTGGACAAGCTCAAGATCTGGGCCAATGGGAATTTCATGACGTCTAACAGGATCAAGTACAAGGGGCTTGTGCTGATTTTAGCTGAGATGAAGTTAATTTTTCTCAGTAACTAGTGTAGTGCAGTGTTTGGATTCAGAGTGATAATACTGTTGATAGTACACTGATGATTTTGTTTCTGTTAAGTTGTACTTATCCTAAACCAAGGACATTTTCCTTCTTGTGTCTTACACTCTGCCAGTGAGAAGGTACACATTTGGGAGGGGGCATAGCCGGGACAGGTGCCCTGAACTAGCCAAAGGGATATTCCAAACCATGGCATGTCATGCCCAGTATATAAGCAGGAAGGGGCCTATCTGGGGGGAGGGATGGGGTTGTGCCGGTCTGCGGGTGGTGAGCAATTTTATTATGCATCACTGATTTTGTTCTTTTTATTATCCATTAACATTTTAGCTCATTCTGCTCTTTATTATTATTAAACTCTTCTTATCTCCACCTACATATTTTACTTTATTTTCTTCCTCCTCCCCATTCCTCCAGGTTGGGGGGAAATAGGGGGGAGGAGGGAGTGTAAGGAGCTGCGTGGTTCTTGACTGCTGGCTGGGGTTAAACCACAGCAGTCCTCTTTGGTGCCCAAAGTGGGGCACAAAGAGTTTAGATAACAATAGGTTTTTACCAGATTGTGTTAAGAGAAAATTGCTATAAACATTCATTGTATTTGAATCACAGGTTACAATGTGGGCCTTTTTGTTCTCGGGTATCCGGTATTTGATTCCTATTCTATTAGTAATATCAGGTTTGCAATGCATAGTCCCTGCAATATATTTCATAGGATTCATGTATAAGATGACAGACTCACTAATCAGAGCACCAATCTAGTGTATGTATTCAGTGTTACGGATACCTCTGTACCTCGGGAGCCATGTACTGGGAGTGATTAACAATAACACCTTTGATTTTAATTATTCAGAAGCACAACCAACTAGGGACGAATTTTTCTATATCTTTGGTCCCTCCCTCTTTCCTTCCTTCTCTTTCAAGCCAGCTACAGTGTTTGAAAATTTTAATTTTGTTAAATCTGAGTATCCTTTGACCAAATTTGAGATCAAACTGGTTTTATTGCTGGGAGTCAGTATGTTATTGCACATGGTACAGATCGTGTTTATGGTCAGAACACTAATTAAAAGAGAACCCAGTTGCCCCTGTGCAAAAAAAGAAGCAAACACAAAGTCAATCTCTATAAAAACTCCTGAAAAAAAACCCATCAGAGTGCCGCCAGAGGAAGATGATGAAGAAGCAGGACCATTGCACATGCCATCACAGGAGCAAACAGAAGAGGAGACAGAAGAGACAACTACCACCACTCGAGCCTTAACCTTGGGTGAGCTGCAGGAAATACAAAAGGACTACACCTGCCGTGCAGGTGAACATATTACCATCTGGCTGCTCTGGTGCTAGGATAGTGGGGCTGAAACTGTGGAGTTAGAGTGTAAGGAAGCTAAGCAGCTGTGATCACTTGCTAAGGATCCAGGCATTGACAGATCAATAGGACAAAATGCACAAACCCTCAACTTCTGGAAATGCTTCCTATCAAGCGCGAAGGAAAGGTATCCTCATAAAGATTATATTAAATGTGATATAAGCAAGCAGAATACAATGGAAAGAGGTATTCAATACTTGAGGGAATTGGCTGTGAGAGAAATTATATATTCTGAACCAAACAATCCACAAGTCCCCACAGATCCGGATGAAGTTCTTTGTAACTGATGCACGTGGTACAAATTTGTGCACCATTGGCAACATTTGTTGGGAAAGACCCACTGCCATCAGTGAGTGACATGATATGGCAACTCCAGGAGTATGAAGGCAGTATCACTGGTGCAGCCGTAGAGAAATTATCAGAGAATTGGTCAAAACAGTCTGAGGCGTTCCAACAATTCAGGGAGGATTTGCTCTGCTCCGCACCAGTACAAGTTCATGTTTCAGCAGTTGATAGCAGGCATCCTCGATCTCAAGAGAGAGGATATGGAAGGTACACACCACAGGGTGCCCTATGGTTCTGCCTGAAGGAACAAGGAGAGGATATGAAGAAGTGAGATGGACAAGCTAACTCCATTCTAGAGGCAAAGGTGCTGGAAGGTGCTGGAATTGTGGTGAAAAACCTCTTCAAATGGGCATTCCTACAGGAAAGTTGCTGCTCCTGTCTCCAATTGGCAGGATAGAAGGTTTGATCATATTGATGACCCTGAGGAGTGAAGTTCTAGTGCACTCCTACAAGAAGTTAA
>NW_008665249.1:73736-81425 GCF_000695815.1 Acanthisitta chloris | reverse complement strand
CCTGTGCCGACTGCCTGTAGTGGCTAGTTGGCCTCTTTTGATATTGCTGAGAGAATAGGAAGGTGGTGAGAAGGTTTTTGGAGATGGTCTCTCTGCTATATGGGAATGAATTGCAGGGCACGAGGATTGGAAAAGAAGGCTGGGTCATCACCTCTGGTCCTCTTCCTGTGATGTTTCATCTTCCTTATTTTTGGCTGTGCAGTGTTGTACCACCATTGTCTTTCCCATCCACTCTTCTCTCCTTCCTGCCTACCCCTTTGGATTGCCAGGATAAGCCCTGTGATTGGTGGCACTGGGATGGCCTGTGCCCCTCCTACCTTTGCTTGTGAAAGGAAGAGGAGTCCTGCTTGAGATGGCTCTTCCTTTTTCTACCTGTTAACCCAGCGATTGTTGCAAAAGCCTCTAGGAGTGTCTGGTGATATTGTGGGGCTGCTCCTGCATTCTGAACCAGGAGTGATGGGAAGGGAGGGAAGTACTGGTGTGTCTGTGTTTCTTCTGCCCATGCCTGTGAGCAGGTGATACACCTGTAGGTGCATCCATCCCATCAGGGCCCCTGGATTTATGGGTGTGAAGTCTGTCTAGCCAATTTCTAACGCAACCCTCTACGACCAAGGGAAGGTGTTCCTCCTTCTGGCCTTCCTCCTGTTTGTGCAGGTTGACAGATTGTTGCCTTGTCTTTCACAGAGCCCAGCCCAGTTCATGATCCCAAGGCAAAATATGTTGGTGTGACTTCTGTCAAGTTAACCTGGATGGTGAATGACACTGCTGCTGACTCCTACTCGTACAGGATAGAGGTTTCCAATGGTACCAGCACTAGGACTGTGATGACCAATGACACCGAAGCAGAAATTACTGGGTTAACCCCTGGGACGTGGTACAACTTCACCGTATTTGCAGTAGCAGCTGATAACAAGACAGAAAGTGAAGGAAGGTCCCTAGACCTGTACACAAGTAAGTCACGTTTTTTTTGCAGCCCTGTTATGGTTTTCTATGTTTTGCTGTGCTGCTTGGGGCCCTGCCTACCTTCCTGAGGCTTGAAACATTATACTGTTGCAGGCAGAGGCTCTATACATTGCCTGTCTACAGTCAGATATGTTTGTATGGAAGAGATATAGCTTTCTTTTTAAAAAGCATAATAAAAGAAACCCCTCAAAAGCAGTAATTGTTGATGTTAGTCACCAGGGCCCGTGACACCGTGAATATTGTTCAAGAACCTTTCTCCGTGGTCTGGGATTTTAGAGAATCACAGAAGTGTTATGGTTGGAAGTGACCCCTGGAGATCGTCTAGTCCAGCACCCCTGTTAAGGCATGGTCCTCTATAGCAGTTCACTCAGGAACTTGTCCTGATGAGTTTTGAGTATCTCCAGAGAGGCAGACTCTATGGCCTTCCTGGGCAGCCTGTTCCAGTTCTTTGCCACTCTGTGTAAAGAAGTTCTTCCTTGTGTTGAGGTGCAACTTCTTGTATTTTACTTTATGACTGTTGATCGTTGTCCTGTTGCTGGGCACCATTGAAAGGAGCCTGGCACCATCCTTCTGACACCTGCCTTTGAGCTCTTTATATGCATGAATGACATTCCCTCTTAGTCTGCTGTTCTCTAGACTAAATAGGCCTAGTTCCCTCCGTCTCTCCTCATAAGAGAGATATTCCAGGCCCTTAATCATCTTTGTGGTCCTCTGCTCGACCCTCTTCAGTAGTTCCTTGTCTTTCCTGTATTGAGGAGTGCAGAACTGGACACACTATTCCAGATGTGGTCTCCCTGGGACTGTAGGAAATCATCTTGACCTGCTGGCCACACTCTTCCCAATGCACCCCAGGGTACTATTGACTTTCCTGGCCACAAGGGCACACTGTTGGCTCATAGTCAACCTGTCATCCATCAAAACTTCCAGGTCCTTCTCTGCTGAACTATTCTCTAGTAGGCTAGCCCCCAGCCTGTACTGGTATTTGGGGTTATTCCTGCCCCAATGCAGTACCCTACACTTGCCCTTGTTGAACCTCATTAGGTTTGTCTCCACCCAACTCTCCAGCCTATCAAGGTACCACTGAATTCTGGCACAGCCATCAGGTGTATCAGCCAGTCCCCCCTGTTTTGTATCATCAGCAAACTGGCTGAGGGTACATTATGTCCCTTCATTCACATCGTTGATAAACAAGTTGAACAGCCAAGACGTTGAAGTCCCCCAGGAGAACCATGACGACAAGGCTATTTCCAGCTGTCCGTAGTAAGCCTCATAATCTTCCTCCTCTTGATCAGGTGGCCTATAGTAAACACCCCAACAGTGTCACCCATATTAGCCTGTCCCTTAATTCTTACCCATAAACTCTCAACTCATTCATCTCTCCCTGGGTAGAGCTCAATACGTTCTAGTTGCTCTCTCACATAAAGAGCAACTCTACCACCTCACTTCTCTGTCCTTTCTAAAAAGTACATAGCCATCTATTACAACATTCCAGTCATGTGACCTATTCCACCATGTCTCAGGCATTGACTGCACAGAGCTTTCTAGTTCTTCTTGTTTGGTCCCCATCTGTGTGCTTTTGTATACAGGCGCTTCAGAGCGGTAATCAAGCATCCAGGTTCCCTAGAAGGCATGTAAGAGGATTCGCCATAACCATGAACACCCTTGATGTGTTTAGTCCTGTGAGCCTTATCTTGAGAGGCAGTCAAGGAACCTCTGTCACTGCAGTGGTTGGTATGACCCACTCCCCAGGAGGAAGCAATGGCATGAGCATTGCTGCTTTGGACCTCACCCCCTGAGTCCTTTAGTTTAAAGCCTGTCTCGCCAAATTGGCCAGCCTGCTGCCAAAGATTCTCTTGCCCTTTTCAGAAAGATGGATCTGATCCCTCCCTAACGGGCTGCAATCATTAAAGTACAACCCATTGTCATAAAAGGCAAAACCTTTTTGATGGCCACAAAGCCAGACGTTGACCTGCAGTATGCAACTGCTTCTAGTTGTGCCCATTTCTCTAACCGGTAGGACAGGTGAGATGATGACTTGGGCACCAGTGCTTTTCACCTGCCTTTCCAGGGCTTTATAGTCTTCCTTGATCCTACCTATTTTTTGGCTTGCAGTGTCTTGGTACCCACGTGAAAGAGTAATAGTGGCTAGTAGTGTGTGCTATTGACAAGTTGGGGTACCCTCTCAGCAACATCACAGATCTTAGCCTCTGGTAGGTAACATACTTCTTGTGACTCTGTCAGGCCAGTAGATGCCCCTTAACAGAGAATCTCCCACTACAGTCACTCAGTGTTTCTTTTCACAGCAACCACCGTGCACTGCTGGTGCAGGTTCTCCTTGTTGGCCTTGCTCTTGGACATCTAGAGCCCTTAAAGCATCATATCTGGTTTTGGACTGGATCTTGGAGGGTCCAAGGTGTCTTATGCTCAGTGGATCCATTGTAGATGTATGGTCCTGAAGCCGTGTATCTACCTCTGCTTCAACCCCTCTAATACTGCACAACCTCTTAATTGTCTTTTGTAATTCAGCCCCCTGCTACAACAGGTCATCAACCTGTTTTGTGCACCTCCACCTTGTAATCATCAACCATGTTTTGTGCAGGTACTAGCCTATTCACTGGGAGAAGTATCTGGGCATCCTTTGCAAGCTATCACCTGTACTTTTTGTGTGTGTGGGGTAGTTTTGTTGCCTTCACTTCTTGGAGGATGGGGGCCTCAGACCCATCTTTTAAAGGGCTCCCACACAGAGACAGTGTGTTGTACCCAGGGGTCTTTATGTGGTTTGGGGGTCTCTGACTGCCATCAGGCTGGAGCAGTAGAATGAACTTTAGGCAATGCTGGCTCAGGAGTGTTCTCATGGTATGACCCAGGCAGCCTGCTCCTTTGCCACCTTTGATCACCTGTCTTTCTGTAATATTCGAAGTTCCTTATCTTCTGGTGTGCATAGACAGACTACCATCTGCTTTCCCCAATCCACCTGCAACCTTGTATTTTTCCTGACAACACTGCTGAATTTCTAAGCAAAGTCCTGGGAGCACTGGCACTGTGATGACCTGTGCTCCTGCTCTAGAGTGCCAAAGGGAGATGAATGCCACTCAGAATAACTTTTCCATCAGTTCTCTTAGCTGCTGACTGGTGCAAAAGCTTCTAGGAGTGACTGGTGATACTGCTGGGCTGCTCCTGCATTCTGAACCAGGAGTGATGTGAAGGGAGTGAAGTACTGGTGTGTCTGTGTTTCTTCTGCCCATGCCTATGAGCAGGTGTTCTAGCAGGTTGACAGATTGTTGCCTTGTCTTTCACAGAGCCCAGCCCAATTTATGGTCTCAAAGCAGAATATATTAGTGAGACTTCTGTCAAGTTAACCTGGATGGTGAATGACACTGCTGCTGGCTCCTACACATACAGGATAGAGGTTTCCAATGGTACCAGCACTAGGACTGTGATGTCCAGTGTCACCGAAGCAGAAATTACTGGATTATCCCCTGGGACACATTACATCTTCACAGTGTTTGCAGTAGCAGCTGATAACATGACAGAAAGTGAAGGAAGGACGTCCATAGACCTGTACACAAGTAAGTCACAGTTTCTTGCAGCCCTGTTCCTGTTTCTCTGTGTTTTGCTGTGCATTACAGGGCTCTGCCCACATGCTTGAGGACTGAAATTTAATACAGGCCGCACCTGGGCTGGATACTAAGAATGAGAGGTTCATGTGTAGAGGAAACATAGCCCTGATTTATTTGTTTATTTATTTAACACCAAGCTGCCTATTTAACACCTACTCCTCACCCTGAAACAAAAATCTACCATAACAACTAAACCAAATCCCAACCAACCTAAACAAAGTCCCCTTCATTGCCAGCCATGTACATCCCTTTCCTGTCCGCCTTTCAACTGGGTTGAAATACATCATGGTGTCAGGCAGAAGTGCTGCACACAGCCTGCCTGGAGTCAGTGATGTTATTGTGTGGAAGGGGGTTCTGTGTAGGGTGTTTTGTTGCCTTCTCCCTGTGAATGAGGCCCTCAGGTTGTATTTTGAAGGGCTCCCACAGAGTGCTCATTGTGCCTGGGAAGCTTCTCGCTTTGGAAGAGCTCATGGCTGAGCTGGGCTGGGGGCAGCACTGTGCTCTGAGGTTGCCACTCATGCTGCTCTGCTCAGCCTGTCAACAGACAGGAGAAAGTTAAGTTACTCCTGCATTCCTCATGTTAGGCATTGGGACTATTTTCCTCCTTGTTGTGATTATGTGCTGCTTTGTCCTTTCCTTTGTTTTGTCCCATTTTGAGTGAGGTGAGATCAGTCTGTCTCAGAGCTCCTCAGTGGGTTTTCCAAAGGGGCTCTGCAATGAACTTAAGAGAGTCACTGCTACTCTGAAAGTGCTGCTTGGCTGCTCATATGCTCAGTCTGTCTGAAATGTGGAAGCAGGGGTGTGCCTCTGCTTTTTCTCTCTTTTTGTCACTAAATATTCACTAGTGCTGTTGGAGTCTCCTCTTGCGTTTCACAGAGCCCAGCTGTTTTCCATATCAGGGTGGAGTATGCTGTCTCTGATTTTGCCCATGGAGCACAGATGATAATTCCTCTAATTACACCTACAGGATACAGATCAAAAGTCATGGTTGCTCCTCTAGAAACTAGACATCCAGTGTCACCAGGTGTCAGAGGTGTTATTCCAGGGTTTATGGCTATAATTTCCTATTATCTCACCAAATTTGTAGGAATAGCTGACAGTGTTACTGACGGAAAATAACTATTTACAAAATGCAGTATAAATAAGTCCTAGTCACTCTCATTTATCTTTTAACTAAATCTGTTACATAATTGTGCTTCTCCTTAGTTTCTTAAAACAATACCCATTTAAATAACAAAATAATTTAATCCATGAGTCTATAACCCCTGTGTTTTAAAGTACCAAATACTTCCTTATTAAGGGAGGAGATAAATTTGGTGTGTTATAGTTGTACAGTTAAAAGTGTTTTGGTCTTGAAGGCCAAGTTTTATGAGATGTTTAGTTTAGAGGGACTTTTCTTCTCAGTGTTACTGCTACTTTAACTTCTTAAATATCTTTTTGTATTGTGTCATAGAAGACTTGCCCTAACTGACAAATTGCTGTTTCTAAGGATGGCTGCTGCTGTGCACTTGATCTGTAGAGGTTATATTCAATTTTATTATTTGCTGGCCACTAAGAGTTATACATGGAGTTAGTGTCAGTCTACATACTACTCTAAGAAGTAGTATATTCAAGTAGTATATTCAAGGATTGAATAGTATTTTGAAAACGTTGCTGTTCTTGACAGATACACAGCCTAAGATTTCCCAGTAACCTTGTCTGTAAAGGAGAGCACAGAATGTGCACTTAATGTGTTAAATACTTCCCTTCCTCATAGAGTAACAAGTCCATGTAGGCAGTAGACACCATGTAGGCATCCTTTTAAAAATGAAAAGGTACACTGAGGTTTTACAAATGTTATATACATAACATATAAATAGACAGCTTTTTCTAATAAAGACAGCACTTGGTTTCTTAATTCTCTTTTTTTGTTGTTCTTTTTGCTTTTGGCAGGACCTGGCTCACCGAGTTCGTTTCTGTGTGAACCAGTGGCCAAGCAGCCTTCTCTAATTCTGAAGTGGAATTGTCCTCCTGGTTACAGCACTGGCTTCAGAATTACAATACCTAATATAAATACTTCAGAAGTGAATTCATCCTGCATAGGAGAAGCCTCAGAAGAAACCTTCAAAATAGAACATTTAGATTATTTTAGCACTTACAATGTAACTATCATAAATCTTATAAATACTTCTGAAAGCTCTCCAGTGTACACAGTGTGTAACACGAGCATTACCGGTAAGCATTAAGATTTGAGAATGAAAGATATTTGTAGGACAAAAATATTAAGTTCATGATTGCATAATACCAAACTTGGTGTGCAGTACAGTATCAGCCTACAAATTGTGAATAAGACTTTTCTTTATCAGTCCTTAACATACTAAAAAATACTTCTGTTTATAGACCCACCTCCTCCAAGCGAAGCTCCTTCAGTCAAGGCAGTCAGTCACAGATCATTGTCTGTTGAATTCTCTAATTTTGATTCATTGTATGGTCCATTAAAAGCCTACGCAGTAATGATCACAACAGAAGAGCAAGGTAAGATGTTATGGCATTATCTTGTAGCTGTGTGAAACAATTATCAGACAGCATGTTTTAACTCTAAATAGGTGTTGAATGGATAGAGAAAAAGCTGACTCATTATTTTCAATTAGCTTTCAAAACTTGAGGCAGATTCCTTGCTTGTTTGAAGTCAGATCACTCCTTGTTTTCAGAAAGGCTGAATTTTCACTCAGCATTTTCACTCAGCCTTTTCCTGCCTTGACTTATCCTTTTACATAAGTCCCATATGTATTACCACTGTTCTGTTGCCATCTTGATTTGCCATTGATTCCTGTCCCAAGATTGTGTACTATCCTTTTTCTCCCCCACAGAATAATTTTTAGAGCACCTAATAGAAGCAGCCTTGTTTCAGAAAGGCTGAATTTTCACTCAGCATTTTCACTCAGCCTTTTCCTGCCTTGACTTATCCTTTTACATAAGTCCCATATGTATTACCACTGTTCTGTTGCCATCTTGATTTGCCATTGATTCCTGTCCCAAGATTGTGTACTATCCTTTTTCTCCCCCACAGAATAATTTTTAGAGCACCTAATAGAAGCAGCCTTGGAATGTGGGATTCCCCTCCCTT
>NW_008665249.1:58394-73723 GCF_000695815.1 Acanthisitta chloris | reverse complement strand
AGGAAGATACCTGCATAAGATCTTAAAAGAAAGAGAGCTTTCATCCTGATTTTATTTAAAACACTGTAACTGGAAGAGATAGGATGCAGGTGCAAGGCTTGAATAGCATTGGCAGCATTAATGTCATGGGAGGTAGAATGCCACAGAAAACTAGAGGTTGATACTAGAAACTCAGCTCTTTAATGGATCAGAACTGAGAAATGTCCTTAACTGGTGACTGGCTAGTGATAAATCATTAAATTAAGGGACTTACCTTGCAGCATCAGTTTCAGTTGAACAATTCTGCCAGTGTGCTGGAGGGGAAAAGCACCTGATGGAGACAGTTTCTGCCAAGTGGGATTTGACATTCATGCTTATCCTTTGTCATAACCCTAGAAATTCATCTTGCAGAATTTTGATGGTAGATCTTCCTTTTGTGGTTTTCCGTACAACACGTGTCCAAGAAATGTGTGTGTGTATTATATATCACATTGGTGCAGAAAACGACTATTTTTCACATGCCTACTCAGTTGCCGCAGAGCTTCCGATTTGAGTGTCAGTCTCTTGCATGCAGCTCTGCTTGTACCTTCAGGCAGTCCTGGTTAGTCCTGATGAAATTGAGTGCATTCTTCTAGGTGGTTTTGATTGTAGGGTATTCAAGAAGGAGGTCTTGCAAGATATGATTGAGAGAGATAGAGGAAGATTGCCCACATTTATAATACAGAGTGAGTGCTTTGATAGGAGCAGAAAGCAGCCTTAGAGCCAAGCATTGCTTCAGCTTTATACTGTTGAAATAGAATCAATATTCAAATGCTTCTCTCTCTTCTAAAACAAAGATGACCTTTAGGATAGACAGAGGGGACTTTATTCAGTTGGGTAAGGAATAGTGTCTAAGGCTGTTTGATATGTCCTAGGGAGATATCCAAGACATCCACAAGTTGCTGCAGGTATAACCTGGGAATAACAGGATTGTTATAACAGGTTAGAATAACATCCTATTGGAATAGAAACTAGGGACAAGACAGGACATAATAACATACTCAGTTAGTATTGAACACCCATTTCTAGGCAACTGAATTAATTGCAACCTCAGCTGCTTTTAATGAACCAAGCTAATGCTTTAGAAGAGTTGTCTTGCACCCTGTTCCTGCACAGTTACAGTTGAGAGCTTTGCTGCTGCAGACAGTGAGCCACCAGTTCACCAGTGGCAGGCCAACTCTTGTCTGCACAACTCAAGAGAACTTACTAGAGCTTTTCCACCTTTAGGAGCTCACACGAGGGTTCTCCTTTTTAAAGGTGGGATCAATACTATATCTCCTTTTAGAAGAAGCTTTTAGCTTTGTAAAGGCAGTCGGTAGAGAGCACTGTATACAAACTTCAAATGAAGAAGGTTCTTTGTTCTCCCTCAATACTGAATGTTTATTTCAGTTTGCTTGCTCTTGGGTTATTGGCCAACTGGTAGATGGAGTTTGTTTATTACCTCTGAGTTTACATGTGCCTCAACTATATAATTGCCTCAAGTTTCTAGAGTTCATCCTTTGTAACAACAGACGCTGTAAGGTGATGCTGTTCTTCAAATGGTGTCCTGTTGGTTGCCGTTCACTGTGGTAGCCTGTTCTCAGTCTTCTGAAAGGGAAACACTTTTGATCACCATTTTTTCCCCAATGCTTCTCTATGTCAAGAAAAGGCAGAAATTAGCTCTTTTGTCTCTTAGTGTTTAGGTGTGAGACTTCTTGTAAGAAGTGTAGGTCAGGGCAGATTTAATGTCATCCTGAACAAGACTTGATGCTGTTTGGGTAGTACAGTGTTACCAAATACCAATAGTCTTTTTCTACACCATTTGCATTGTACTCTCTATGCGATAGTTGATAGAACATGTATGGATATAGCTGACTTGGCTAGTGAAGCTCGTCCCTGAGGACACCAGGGTCCACCACTAACCTGCCTTTATACAGAAGCTCCGCTATACACGGTAAAACCAAAAGCAGATTAAAACTAATAACTCTGGGGAGTAGGGAGGTAGTACAGTAAATTGCACTGCAGTAGAAGAGATTTCCGAGATCATCTGTTGCATTCGTCCTTTCATTTCAGGCAGTATTCAGAGAGTAATGACAGTTGTGGTTAATGTGACCATCTCAGCCACTATGCCACTTGATACAAAACCAGTGCATGATGTATACCACATATATCCTTGTTTTTTCCTGAAGGTTCTGAGTCTTTGAAGTCTAAATTGAACAACACATACAAAGATTTCAAGAAGAAGAGAGCAACTACCTATGTTACGTATGTCAGAAATACAGACCAGGCAGAATCAGCTTCTTTTCATTCTCAGAACGATAAAAACATCATTGATGTAGGCCAGGGAGGCGAAACGTATGGCTACGAAAATGGACCATTGACCCCACTTAGTTCATACAGGTATTTATTTCAAACCGCTGGTTAATTTTTCTGCAGTTGAAATCTAAATCATCTAATGAAAAGGTTACATATCTTGATTAAGTCTGTTAGAACTCTGTAATGTACATGTTTTGGTCTTTTTTTCTTTCTGTCTCCCTTTTCAACAGGGCATGTATTGCAGGTTTCACTAAAGTAAACTTCAGTATGATTGCAGCCGAAGATAGCTACGTATCGTTTTCACCCTGTTCTGAACCAGTTTTCCTGCCCCAGGATCCAGGTATAGTTAATGTCAGATGTAGGACTGGCAGCTAAGCACATACACAGTGTGTGGAGATTCCTTAATTATAGCAAGTTTCATAATATCAAAACACCTGTTGGTTTGTCTGCATGAACTGTTTCTTTCTAGCTTTGCACTGACTGTAAATTCATACCTTGCTAGGTCTGTGATCCCATGTATGATTCCCACTGCAGAAGTAGCCAAAAGCTCTGCTAGTCAGGGCATGGTAAAAGGGATTGGATAGCACAGTGAGACCTTGGTATCGCACCAACTAGCAAAAAGCAGCTGATGTTCTAACAGTTCTGGTAAGCTAGAAGCAGGTGTATTGGAATGCAGATACTGGTCTTTCGATCCCAATGTTTTATTAATTTATTATCTGTTCATTATTCTTAATGAAGTTTCAATACTGCTACTGCCAAAGGACACAGTAAAGACAAGACATTTAGTAGAGTGGAGTGTGCTCTGTCACTTGCCAGGTTCTGCTGTAGCATGTTGATTTCTATCATCAATGAAGAGGCAAATCAGTAAGGAGTAATACTTGTTCTATTTTATCAGGTGTTACTGCTGGAGTTGTTATTGGATGCCTTTTGGCTATCCTTGCTGTAGTCACAATAGGGGGTTTCGTACTCTGGAGAAGGAGAAGGTAATGTGTGTTTATTATTGTATTGGTTGTGTTGAAGAACACCAGTATTTCACTTTTGTATCTTTATCCTAAAAGAGCCTCTCTCTGTTTTGTACACTTCTGTCATGATGCTTTAAAATGCATTCTAGAAACAAGATTTTTAATGTGTTACAAATTAGAGTTGAAGTATCAAACCAGTTGTTAAATGGCTATTTAAGCCCCATAGTTCCAAACTAATGTGTTCAGAAGAGCCAAAAGAAACAAATCTGAATTCATATAATAGAATCATAGAATGGCTTGGGTTGGAAGGGACCTTAAAGATCATCTAGTTCCAACCACCCTGCCATGGGCAAGGACATCTCCCACTAGACCAGGCTGCTCAAAGCTCCATACAATCTGGCCTTGGACACTGTGAGGGTTGGGGCATCCACAAGGTCTCTGGGCAACCTGTTCCAGTGCCTCACTATTCATGCATGCTGATGAAGTAATTGAGTCAGAAGTGAGCAAACATCACAAACTGTTGTGCTAAAAGGCACATGTAATTGTATCTTAGATGGTTTGATTTTAAATCACCCATTAATCATGCTTTTTAATTGCTTGATGGCCTGTCACATGAAACTCCTTTTCTGGAATTTCCAGAAGCTGAAGCCTACGGTTCGAGCTCGTCTCTGTTTCCAATCTTTTCCAAATAATTTGGGGTGTAAGAGTCCACAAAGGCTTTTTCCTGCTTTTGATCATGTAGTACATCCTTTCTAAAGAGTAACTTAGTCCAGTTTTCTTAGTTTCTTTGGTCAACTGCTGCTATTTTTACAATTGTGTCCAACAGCTGTGTACAATAAAGAGTTTCCTTTAAAGTAGGAACATTTATTTTCATTCAAGTAGCACTTTCAGTATGGCTGACACATCATTGTTGAACTGTAGGGATTCTGGAATTAGTAGCAGTTCTCCTGACATGTTAGCTAGTGGTGCAGATCCCTCAGATGTACTTCTTCCCCCAAAATGTGTGCTTTAAGTTCAGGTTCCAACAGAAAGAAACAGCACAACATCACCAAATGAAGGATCTTATTCCAGGTGTAAGGTTTGCCACAAGAGGGATTTTTTTCACAGGATGAGATGCTTTAAAAGAGCTTGTTCCTAACAGACACAGGAAACAGCTGTCGTCAGAAAACTCATATGCATTCCACTAAATTCTACTGTGAACATATTGTATTGTTTTATTTTGCCTTACAGGAAAGATAAAAGAAATACTGAAGTGTCCTTTTCTCCAATTCAGTAAGTCCATATCTTTCAGATGTTGTTTACTGTGCTCAAGTGATGTTTGCAAAAATTATTCTGAACCCAGATACTTGTTTTCTGTGCAGTTTTATATAGAGTTTTGAAGTATTAATTCCCCATGGCATTTAAAGACTCCAGCCTGCAGGCTAAAAACAGTCATATTGATTGAGACTTCTGGAGCCATCACAGGGATTTGAGTATTCACTTCATGAATCACTGTTAGACAAACAAATGCTCCATGTGGTTTTGAAAAACAGGATGTATGGATGAAACATGGGCTTCGTGCACATTGAGGGAGTGATCCAAATGATAAAGTTCACATAAGCAAAATATTCACTGACACCTGATTTCTTTTCGTTTTCTTTTTATGAGCCATTAATTCAGATAATGTGATTGGAAAAGCTGGCCATGGTGGGGGTGTAACCATAATCTGTTGGAAGTCACATGCAGTGCAATAGTGCAATTGAATCACATTGTTGGTTCTTGCATCAGTTTTTGTGCTGATGGAAAGACATGGCAAGATAATTCCCCCTGCATAAACTTTGATAGTTAAAATAAAATAGACCAGGGAATGGGGCCAATCTGATGGCTAACTGACACCTTCTTTGTGATGTTCCTCTCCTGAAGGATGTACTACTCTCTCCTTGGTTTAACAGAGCAGTTAAATTCTATGCTTGGTGCCCTGTCCCCTGTAAATGCAGTTTTGTGTCTGCAACTAACAGTCATGCTTTCATTCTTAGATTCACATAATGAAAAATACAACTGCATGGGTCTAATCAACCTTTTTTTTCTTTCCCCCACCCTCCCCTGAAGAGTCAGTAAGTAAGTAAAGCACACTTTCTAACACAATAACTGAATTAATTCATGGCTTATTTACCTAGTATCAGTTGCTGATACATGGCTTTTCTCATTCTAGATCAAAGAAGATGAAAGTGGAGTCCTTTGAGTCCTACTTCAAGAAACAGCAAGCTGACTCCAACTGTGGTTTTGCTGAAGAGTATGAGGTATGTGCCCTCAGTGGAGAGAGCTTCATAAAGAGAATTTTGGGAAAGACAAATCATCTTTCCTATGGAGCAAATACAAAGCTTACTGAAGGTAAAGAGAAAGGTCCTGTATTACAGAGGTTAAGCTGTATGTATAGCCTTCCCTTCCCTTATGCAGCTCCAAATTCAGTTGAAATGCATGATAAATACTTTATGTCCTGAACTGTATCTCTACCTGTGAACTTGTAGCGTGGTCTGCTGCTCAGAGCTCTCATGAGAGACAAGATCTCCTGAGTCCTTGCTCTAGTCCAGTACAGAGTTAGCCTAGGGGAAGCTATTTAACTTCACTGCTCTTGCTAATATCACTGACTTCTTCAGTATGTAGGTGTGATTTGCTAAGCACACCTGTGAATTACTCAAAAGCTGGCAGAGAAGCAGCAATGATGATTTGCTCACTGACCATAAATGTCTGTCTATGAAATGTGCTAAAGCTCAACTGTTATAAGGTACAAAGGACAGGAAGGAAGTGTCAGGAAGGATTCTGTCTTGTCATGTCTGCTGTTAATCTAATTTTTTCCCTCATCTCCCTGAAGCTATTAATTGATTTTCTTCTTCAAATTCTGTCTCTCTGATTGTTAAGATGGTGCTCCACCTTGCCTTCCTCTCAGATTTTGCTTCCTTCAGTGCTTTCATGACGTGTTGCTCCGTTTCTCCCTGTAATGTCTGCAGAGCTTATGTGAAGTAGTTCACTGCCTTGGGGGCAAAATGAGTGTGCTGTGGTTATCAGTGTCATGTTTCTGCAAAGCTGTTTCCAGGCTTTTAAACCCCATTTCTAGATTTTTAACACACTACTATTTGTATGTTTTCTATTAATCCCTTCTCTATCAGGTTTGCCACTGTCACCCTCCCACTCTGTAATAAGATGATTTTTATTGCCATTTATCCCAGTTTAACATGCCTACTTGTACAGCACAGGCCACCAGTGTGTGGAGTATTTGTCATTTGTCACGTGTTTCTGTATGATTCCTGAACCAAAACTGGGTGTTCATGAATCCTTTTATTGTAGGAACTCAAGTCTGCTGGTGTTCATCAGCCCAAATTTGCTGCTGAACTTCCTGACAACAGAGGAAAAAACAGATACAACAACGTCTTACCATGTGAGTTACTCTCCTCAGATTTGCATCTTCTGCTGGTTGAGTTTTTAGGTGAAAAACCTTAGGTTTGACTAATCTGGCTTTTATAGTACCCAAAGGTTTCAAATGTCATCAATTTCCAAATGAATTAATTTGTTCTGCTGCTTTCCCAAAATCACTATATAAGCAAACCTGAAAGAGTTTTCCCTCAATGATGTTTCTCAAGAAAGCTCCTTTAAGGAACTTTCCCTTAATTAAATAACTTTAATTTTCCATTTGGGAGAAACTTGGACTCCAGCTTGAAAACACAAGAGGTTCACAGTTGACCACAGACAGGTATATATGCAGAGCTGTGGGAAATGCTAAGACCCTGCTGGCCAGTTTGCAGATGAACTAAGAGGAGTCTCAGCTCTGACAAGCAGCCTGTGGGCATCTCAGTGTAGCACAGTGTAAGAAGGATCTGAATGGTGAACAGTGGCAGGTATTTAAGGATGCTTTGGGGGAAAAACATCAACTGCACAGGCAGCGGGAGACAAATTGCTTTTAAAAAAAAATCTAGTCATTAAAACTGTAGTAAATTTTATGTTGGAATAAAAATACATAAATAGGCAAAACCCAAACCATGTTTAAAAACATTTGAGTATTCTGAATGTTTATCCTGGTCACATAAAATGCACATTTTTCTAAAACACCTTTTGTTTAGAAACCATGCATAAGCTAAGCAGTATTTTGCTGAAAGGTTCCACTTCGAAAAGTCATAATTGTGTTTTCCTTTTTTCTTTCTGCAGATGATATTTCTCGTGTTAAACTTCCAAATCCAAATGCTGAAACTGATGATTATATTAATGCAAACTATATGCCTGTAAGTTGTTTCATTAGTTGCAATGAAATGTGTGTTTTTCTGATGTAGGCTTAACAGCTCATAATGATGTTTAAAGTCAGCATATATGTAACACTGATACACCTGTGTGTGTGTATCCAAACATGCTTATTTTGGGTTTTCTCTTCTTAGGGCTATAAGTCAGAGAAGACATTTATTGCTGCACAGGGTCCTTTACCCAATACTGTAAATGACTTCTGGCAAATGATTTGGTCCAAGAATATCTACTGTATTGTTATGTTGACAAAATGTATGGAACAAGCTCGGGTATGTTTTTATCAACACTGAACTGTCTCTTGAATGCAGCTTGATCTCTTCTAATGTTATTGTTACCCTAGTAGCTTGGAGACTGACCACTTTCTTGTAACAACCATCCTCTTGATGAAAGGCTGTTTTCTAAATTAAATAAGCACATATTCTTTACATATTTATTTCTCTTTTCTTTACCTTTTTTCCCTTTTCTTATCTGCTGACTGCCAGAATAGATTGTCTCAGGAGGGTTGTGGAATTGCTGTCTTTAAGGATGGGTTCTTCTCTCTAAAGAATTATTTTGGTAGAGCTTCTCTTGCTTTGGAATAGCCCTTGGGAAGGGTGATGTGCTTTTTAACCCTGCTTCTGGTAGTGTGTTATTTAAAACTGAGAGTCAGTTGCTTCATTGCAGTGTGTGTAACTTTGTAACTCTCTCCTTAGCCAAAATGTGAGCAGTACTGGCCAGACAAACAATCCAAGAACTATGGTGGCATTGTTGTGACACTAGTATCGGAAATTGTCCGTCCAGAATGGACAATAAGGGATTTCACTGTAGAAAAGGTAAGTACTGCCTTGGTTGTTAGTGTATGAATAGCCTTGTGCTTATGGAGATACTTGTAGTATCTGCTGGACTGAACAATTACCCCCATCAGCAAATCCAATGCAGCAGATATGAGCTTGGAGTAAAGTAGAAGGAAATGATTTCCAAGTATTCTCTACCACAGCAGACGGAAGAGGGAATCTGAAATAACATTCATCAAATCACTGCACAGTTTGTAACAGGCAGCTTTAATGAATCTGAGCTTGGCCCAGTACATATGGCAGGAAGCCTTCTTGTTGCTCCTCTGAAGCTGGCTTTCCTTTTGTATGTTCCTGTAGTCCAGCAGTACAGTGGCCCGCACGGTGCGGCAGTTCCATTTCACCTCCTGGCCAGATCACGGAGTGCCAGAGACAACAGACCTTCTCATCAACTTCAGAGACCTTGTTCATCAGTACAACAATGAAAATCCAACTGATTCTCCTATTCTGGTGCACTGCAGGTAGGAAGGATATGTTTCTGTTAGAGACACTTTTGTCTTGGGTCTTTTTTACAAACAACTCTTTTCCGATGGGAATAAACCAGAATAAGTAACTCTCGTTGCTTAAGAACATGACCTGTTTACCCAGACAAATTCAAACCTTGCCCCTGTGCTTCAGAAACTAGTAATGCTATGTAGGTAGCAAAGGAAGTCATAAAAAATTTCATTAGAATAGACCATCTCTCCTAGCCTGGAAAACTTGGCAGGAAAAGTTGTCCTTTCAAGTGCTTTTATGCATTGTCATAGAATCATCAAGGTTGGAGGAGACCTGCAAGACCATCAAGTTCAACCATTAACCTACCACTGTCCTGTAACCCCTAAACTCTAAACCATATCCTCCGGCATCAGATCCAGACACCTCTTAAACACTTTGAGGGATGATGACTCCACCACCTCCCTGGGCAACCTATTCCAGTGCCTAAACACCCTAACAGGGAAAACATTTTTCCTAACATCTAATCTGACTCTCCCCTGTCTGAGTTCATGGCCATTCCCTCTAGTCCACTCCCTGCAGCCATGGCAGGAGACACCATCCCCCACCTCTCTACAACCCCTGTCAGGTAGTCAGAGAGAGCCATGACATCACCCCTGAGCCTCTGCTCAGGGCTAAACCAAACCAAATTCCTTCAGCCTGTCCTCACCAGACATGTGTTCTAGACCTTTCCTGAGCCTCGTTGCCCTTGGCTGGTCTTGTTCCAGTGCCTCGATGTCCTTTCTGAAGTGAGTTGCCCAAAACTGAACACAGCACTCAGGTGTGACCTCACCAGTGCCGAGTACAGGGGGATGATCACTGCCCTAGTCCTGTTAGCCACACTATTCTTGATCCAGGCCAAGATGCCATTGGCCCTCTTGGCCACCTGTGCACACAGTTGGCTCATATTGAGCCTCTGCCACCAGCACTGCCAGGTCTCTTTCTGATGAACAGCTCTCCAGCCACTCCTCCCCCAGCCTGGAGCTGCATGACGTTGTTGTGTCCCAAGTGCAGGACCAGCACTGAGCCTTACTGACCCTCATGCAGTTGTCCTCAGCCCATTGATCAAGTCAGTCCAGGTCTCTGTAGAGCTTTCCTACCCTCAGGCAGATCCACACTCCCACCCAACTTAGTGTTGGCTGCGAATTCACTGACAGTGCACTCAGTCTTGTGCAAGTGCAAGGCTGAGAAGCCCAGAAGCATATTCTGCTGCCGCCTTGGCAGTGGCTCTCTGAGCTGCCAAGACTTTTAGTACCTGTGCCACTGACGTAGTAGGAGGCATTGGGCTAGCTTCACTGGCTTTTCATCAAGGCAGTGGTGAGGAGGTGGTTTAACGCAAGTAGTAAATAGTCTTTCTGTGTCATTGCAGTGCTGGCGTTGGGAGGACAGGGACGTTCATTGCCATTGACTACCTGATTCAGCAGATGGAAATGGAGAACGCTGTGGATGTGTATGGAGTGGTGTATGATCTCCGCATGCACCGACCTTTAATGGTGCAAACTGAGGTAAGGCTGTATCTGATCCAGCAGCATGCTTTTCAAATAATTCAGGAAGCATGGTCTCAAGATGTAACTCAAAATTACAGGAAGATAAGGAGTTGAAATTGCTCTTTATTTAACTTCCATCCTTGCTGCCTTATCTCTTCCCACAAAAGTAGTTGCAGCCAGGGGCCATAGTATGTCCAAAATCTCTTTAGAGAGTAATTATAGGACTGGCTCTTGTACCTGGAAAGAACCAAATCCTGAAGCAGGCTCTTTTGCAGCTTGTTTTACCCACGTGGGTTTTATCTTTCAGCTGTGAGCCAGAATTATCTCAAGTCAAGGGGTCTTTGTGTGGGGCTTTTCTTTTGTGTTCTGCAGGAATACAAGGGAGTGGTCATAAACTGAGACAGGGGAGATTCAGGTTAGATGTTAGGAAAAATGTTTTCTCTGTTACAGTGATCAGGCACTGGAATAGGTTGCCCAGGGAGGTGGTGGAGTCACCATCCCTGGAAGTGTTTAAGAAGCAGCTGAATCTGGCAATGGAGGATACGGTTTAGGGTTTAGGGTTTCCAGCAGAGTAGCAGGTTAATGGTTGGACTCGATGATCTTAGAGGTCTTTTCCAACCTTGATGATTTTATGATTCTAAGTGTTCCTACTGAAACTATCAGTTTGATCCAAAAAGGTGTGTGACCTAACTAAAGCTGATTTGAAAAAGGCTGTAAAATCTCCATCATGAAAATCTCTTAAGAGGGTGTTAGGCATGACAGTAAACTTGATCCTAGTTTTTTATGGGGGGGTATCAGATGACATGAAGTCCTTTCCAGCCCTATTTTCTATGAATTTTACATACAAGTTCTAAAACATACTCTGTGATAACATTCAGTGCAGTGCCAAAACCTATATTCAGAAGAAGAATTATTTCCAAAATCAGGTGTTTTCTAGAAATGCATTACTTTCTCTTTTTCTCCCATCAGGACCAGTATGTCTTCCTAAACCAGTGTGTTATGGATATGATTAGATCCAAGAAATACAAGAAAACTGATCTTATTTACGAAAATGTGCCAGCAATGGCAATCTATGAAAATTTCACACCTGGGTCAGACTTCGGGAAGGCCAATGGCTACCACTTCTAGCCCAGAAGGAATGCAGTGCTTCCAGGAGGTGTCACCTGCCCATTGGAAAGGGAGGGGATCTTTTCTGGGATTGTGTCCAGTGTCTCATGTCTGGCTGCTGCAGTTCTGTCTGCATTTGAAGATGTCATCTACAGGAGGAAAAACACGATGCTGGCAGGAGCTGTGGATTGATGCTAAAAAAAACCACAACACAAAACAAGCGAAAACTATTTGAAGTTAACAGAGGAATCATGCTTTTTCTTGGGAATTTAACAGTACTGATAGGTGAAATAGCATTTGCAGTATGAACAGTGAACTAGAATTGAAAGATTTAAAAAAATAACACAAGCTTTTTATTATAATTTTATATGATTTCATTTACAGACACCAGGCTTGTGGGCTGTTTTAATATATTTAATTATAAGTTTCAGGAACATATTTTATCTACTGTATTTGGTTACTTAGTTAATAGATATGTGCCTCTGTGATTTATTTTTTTCTGTGTTCCTTTTTATTTAAAAAAGGAGGACGAACAGCTCCTTCAAATGGACATTTATACTTGGAAATTGTGCCTTTTCTAGTTGCTACTCTAGAAAAAAAACAGCAAAGATTCTATTTTTGTACTGAAACTCTTACTGAGAACACAGATTTTTAAATAAGGCTTTTGTCAAACTTAACTGTAGTTGCACTGTTGGCAGGACTCTCCAGAAGTTTGGAGGGGAGGTTTGTTTTTGCATTTCACCATAACTATCCCCTGCCTTAATGTTTCGGTGCCTCTGCCAGAGGAAAAGGAGTGTGATCTGTCACTCCGAGCTTTAACTGTAGTAAAAAACCAGAACAAGTGAATCTGTGAATGTGTGTGCTGGGGGGGTGGTGTGTGGGTGTGTATGAAGGACAGAACAGCTCCTCCCTCCTCCCTGTTCCTGGCTGATATTCCTGGTTTTATACAATTTATAATGATTTATTTAAAGGTGCAATATATGATTTACTGAATAATGCTCACTCTATTCTGATAGAGTTTTACTCAGGTTGGTGTCTTTTTATCATTGTTGTTGTTTTTTCCTCAAATATATAGATCTGTGAAAATGGTGAAACTAAGGTTCCAAGTGTTCAAGCACTCCCAAACGGATCGACTGGCTTTACTTTTTCTACCAAAATACATTGCACAAAATTCTGCTGTAAAGACCAATTTCTCTGTTGTTTTAGCCATTCAAAACTGAGACACATCTTACCTGCCTGCATCTCATTGATCCAATGGAATTGTTTTGTAATGATTTGCAATATACTGCTGCTGTTGTTATAACTGGTCCTTTTAGAAGCAGAACAAACAAGCAGAAATCCCCCAGTTGCTGATTTCACAAGTGGAGGATCAGATTGGATTTATTTTGCTGGTACAGAACTGTTAGACTTAGGAAGGTATTACCAATGAAGGATTTAAGTAGCTTGGGGAGGGGAGGGCATAGTTTTCGGTCTTTGGATCATTGCACTGGTTGCGTTGCAGATGAATATGAAGTTTATGAATAATGCTATAGAATAGCTATAAAGTGGTGAAAAATCTTATGAAGGTTTAATAACCAGAGTCCCTGGAATTCTGCTGCTTTTTTGTTGTTGTTGTTTTGGGATTTTTTTTTAATTTGTTTTAGCTGAGTTGTCAAAAAAAGCTACAGATGTTTAGGAGTAGACATGGCTTTATGTATATGTGGCTTTACAGTGGAACCTGGCAACCTCGCAGGATCCAATGCTAGCTGAAGGAAAATGTAGGAATTCCTGGTGCACAACTGTAACTACGGATATCCTGAGGAATCTTTGACAACCTGTTGTGAAATTGTGGTGTGCTATGTGAGCAAAACTGGAGGACAAACCACAGTGCGCTTCAGCTTTTCATTCTTTGTTTTGTTTTGGGGTGGGTTTTTTTTGTAGCAGCCACTTGTGGTTTCTTGAATATTTTTTCTCTCTTTCTCTGAAGTACTTTAAAAAAATAAATTTTAAAAAAACACCACAAGGTTAATGATCCTGCCCAGTTCCATCCACACTGGCAGTCCACAAAGTGGATCTCTCACATGCATTCTTGCTAAGCTGCTGTCAGATGACAAAGGTAAACCACTTGGACCAAACAGAACCATTCCAAAGGAACTGGGAGGGAGGAAAGTCTGCCCCTTACAGTCATGTTGGGTTTTTTCCTCTCTTACTTGTTTTAATTACTGCACATCTGTGTAGAGCACAGAGCCAGTATTCAGTTATTCCAGGTCTCTCAAGAACTTGCTGCCTTAGGGTGGTGAATGCTCTCTTGCTTCAGAAGGCCTTTGTTTTGTGTAGCACAGAAGAGAGAGAGACATGAATCTTCCAGGCTAGATCATGTGTTTCCATTATATTGCAGCAGAACATCAGAAAACTAGCTAGAACAGTATGTGTTTCTGCCTAACCACTGCCCATATCCTCTTAGAGAAAACACATGGATCTGTCCCATTGTTCTGGTGTTGGAAGCAGGCCTCAAATTCTCACTGTGCCATCATCTGATGAGTGTCCATTTTTATTAGGACTGCTTATATGTGTTTTCCCAAAACTGACTCACTGTGAGAAGAGTCAGGTTCAAGTAAATGACCTGTTGTCCCATGTATAGGTGGAAAAGGTTGATAAGGTTCAAAATGTTGTAAACATAAAGTTGGCCTAGTGTTGATGTGAAAAAGTAGGACATGCCTTAGAGGATGTCTCTGCAGGAAGAGGATTACGGGTAATGCTCCACTACCTGCAAATACTTTCTCCCTGCCCTCTGATGATCTGTGTTATAATTGCTGCAATCTGTCTCTTTGGTCAGTGCTTTTCTCTCACTGTTGCTTATCTAAAGCTGTCCACTGAAAACTCCACTGTGTGACATCTGCATTTCTGTTCTACCTTTTTTTTTCCCCCCCCATTTGGGGCCCCCTTAAGAAGGGAAAAGTGGATATGTTTCAAGTAAGTGATTGTTGAATATCTTGAAATGATGTACAAATTTTATTGTTTTCATATTTGTTGTACAGGATATTTCAGCACATGTCTATAATGTTTTAATGGTTTGATTTGTTTTTAAAGATATAAAAATAACAATTAAAAAGCATCATCCTAGAGCACTTTCTGTCTTATTTTTTTCTTGGGGTTTTCTTTTCAGTTCCTTTTGAATAAAATTAATTTGCTAAAAATCCCATTTCATTTAGAAGGGCTTTATAATGGATAAGGAAAGTGGGTTCCTATCCTCTGGGGTGGCACTTGAGTCGGTTCTGTACTGCAGTCACTGGAGCTCCCTTTGAAGGTGTTAATCTCTCATTCAGACTTGCCTGGCAGGACCTGGGTCTGATGTTACTGTGTCCTGGCAGTTGGTGACTTCCGTAACTACCTGGGTCTGATGTTACTGTGTCCTGACAGTTGGTGACTTCCCTAAATAAGAGCTTGATACCAGGCAAAGGATCAGGACCATCATCCAAGGGCAGTCAAAAGATTTCCATTCACTGAAGCATTGAGGGAGGACCAGTGTTTCTAGAAGTTGTTTACTTCCAGAGGAAAAAGAGTGAGGACTTTTTCATCCCTTGAAGAAGTCTTTTTGTTGGGAGGTGATGATAGAAGGGAATGCAGAAATACCTTTGCAATGTTAGAGCTGGCTGCTTGACAACAGATTACCTGTCTGTAGATGCATATAAAATTATCTCAGTTAAGTCCCTTTCTCCTAAAATTCTTAGTTCCCATTCTTGGCTGCCATCCAAATCATTCCCAAGGAGGATCACATGCCTGGAGGGTGACACTGGCACTCAGCAGCTCTCCAGTTCATCACGGGGTGCTGACAATTCACTGTAAAATCTTGTGATCCTCCATGGTAACTGCTGTGTTTTCTGTAATGACTGGATGGTGAGATGGGAAGA
>NW_008665249.1:52681-58382 GCF_000695815.1 Acanthisitta chloris | reverse complement strand
AGCAGGAGCATGTGCCAGTCTCATGATGAGTGTCTGAATGCTCTTGGTGAGACATGTGCAGCAGAGGAGAAGCTGTGACAATGAGCCTCCCGTGTAGGATCTGCAGCATGTGGCCACTACTGCCACAGGCAATCAACCTCAGGGAGACTTCTAGGAAGTGAAATTCCTCACTTTTGTTTTTCTCCCTTAAATGACATAGGTTTGAAATATTGGAACTTCAGTAAAGCCAACTGTTCTGGTTGTCGTCTGGAGTGTTAGTCTGTTCTGGTGGGTAGAACAGAACTTGTATATCTGGAAATCACATACTGTACCTGGTCCTGTCATGTATTAGTTTTCCTGCCTTGAGATTATATAATGGGTAATGGTCTCTCCTGCCATGGCTGCAGGGAGAGGACTAGAGGGAACAGTCATAAGCTGAGATAGGGGAGAGTCAGATTGATGTTAGGAAAAATGTTTTCCCTGTTAGGGTGTTCAGGCACTGGAATAGGTTGCCCAGGGAGGTAGTGGAGTCACCATCCCTGGAAGTGTTTAAGAGGTGTCTGGATCTGATGCTGAAGGATATGGTTTAGGGGTTCCAGCAGTGGCAGGTTAATGGTCGATGATCTTAGAGATCTCTTCCAACCTTGATGATTCTATGATTAAAGAGGTGTGGAGGTCAGAATGGAGAGGACATAATGTTTCTGTCCTGTTCATTGCTTGATAAATGGGATGTATTGATGCTGCCCTTGTATGCCCTTCCTGGCTGGGTGTTGTCAGGCAGCAGGGGAAGTTTGGAGATGAACATACATGGATGTTTTTGTGGAAAAGGGTCAGAAAGGGGAGCTTGGAAGGGGAAAACACCTGAAAACTTTGCCTATTCTGCTTTTCTGAAGCAAAGCCGAAAAGCCTAGGTCTTAACAGATGCTGGGTGTTCTGAGTGAAAACAAGTTTTAAAATGCAGATGCAATCACTTGTCTAGGGGCAGAATGAGGGGCAAGTGAAGATCAACAGTTTACTTGCTTCTGAGGTAGAAGTTACTGAAGTTCCTTTTTCAGTTTATGCAGCACTGCTTCAGAGGGAGTCCCTTTCAGCTCTTCACAGAAGACCTCGTGGTGTTGAAACATGTGGCTGTCAACCATTTTCTTTTTCAGCACTTTGCAGGAGTGTTTATGGAGTTGGTACCAAACAGTGCCTCTCTGCAATGCTGTGCTTCATTCCATTCTCCCTCCCCTTGGACTTGGCAAATTCTTAACCTGTGCCAGCCTCCTGCCTGTGAGGGAGGGGGAGGCAAATGAATCAGAAAACCTAAGTTGGAAGCGCTAAGAGGAGCTGCTTCCTGCCTGCATTGCTGGCTGAAGGGAAGGAGCTGTTAGTACATCTCATCAGGGAGAAGCTGGGAGCCCTTCTCAAGCTATTTCTTAAATCTGAAGGAAAAGATTAAGGTTCCAGGTGTGTTCTTCTTTGTCCCCGTTACTTAGCAGAACCCTATTTATTCAAGCTGCTTTCCCTGGGTTTATTTCATTTTAAATTAATATGCATAATTTCCTGACAGCCAAAAGCAAAGCTAGCAACCTATCCCCTCTCACTGAGAGAAGCTAGTCTAGTTTGATCCCAAGTGAGTTACTTTCATTCACATTTTGCTTCCAGCTTTCCAAGTAATCAGGGAAAAACCAGATTCTTTGGAATTATATTCCAGGGATAGTACTACTGTCTCATGGACATCCCTAATATATTAATAGTGCTTACAAGGAGATTGCTAGGGACGAGCTGTGTGCTCGGTGTGCTAGTGCCAGAGCACTCTGACACACCATGCCCTGTCTCTCTGTTTCAGTGCAGGGCAGGAAGACATGTATGCTAAGAGATTTCTAGACTTGTTTTATTTTTTCAGCTGGTGGTTTTTATGTGGTGCTTCAGTGTTGGAAATACTGTGACACTGGTACATCAGAAGGAAAGTAGACTTTGGGATAAAGGCTGATCTCATGTCAGCTCTGATTAAGGTATATGCATGCCTTAAGGTATATGCATACCGTCTACCTCAAAGGTGATTATTGTCACTCCAGAAAGGAAATACATCCTATTCATTTCTGGTTTAAGCCTCCAGATGGCACATGATACCACTGTTCTTTCCAGGGAAAGCTTTCCTTGCTAGGCTGCTCCTTTCTTACTTCCCAGATTCTGATTACTAGTTTCGACTCCTTGTGCTGTTTCCCCTTCCTTCTCCCCACAGGGTAGGTGCACAGTCTGTCTCCTCCAGTCCTGCCTGGTGTCCCCTGCAGCCCTGGCCCATGTCGGTGGTTAAGCCCAGCCCACCATGCCTGTGGATAACTGTCTGCCTGCTCCACAGGGACACGTACACCTGATCAGATGACTTTTTCTTCAAAAGTTTTTAAGTTCAGCAGTAGCTTGACAGAGCCAAATAATCCTTTGCTTCCTTGGGAAGTGCTCTGACACTGCACTCTTGCTGATACACAGGCATTTTCTGATTGTGCCTGTAGTCCAAGCTGTAAGGGCTCTGGCTCGGTCCAGCCTGGAGCTGGTTGTTCAGCATTACCAGCTGTGTGCTCATTTCCCAGCTTACCAGTCTGTTCCACAGTCTGTTCCCAGCAATAACAGATTTATAGGATTGCTGAACCCAGTGCAGATACATCAATAAAGACAGCAAACAGTGACATGCTTGCTTGTAGTGCTCAATAGGAACAACAGTTCAAAGACTTTCAGTTAATGGATCTGTTTGTGTGTGTGTGTGTGTGTGTGTAACAACAACTGTGATTCTTCCCTCTTTTTTTTACACAGGTCCTTAGGGAGGTTTTAAATGCAGCTTTTGAAGCATCCAGCAACATCTGCTGAGTTACTTTGGCTTCTTCCATCTCCTACTTTGAAATACAGCAAGATTTCAATGCAAAGCTCTAGTAATAGATAGATACTTGTTTTACAAACGAGGCAATAATGGAGATGGGTGTGTGAGAGAGCTCTAAATCTACTGGAAGATGTATCTGCTGCTTACAAACCCTTCAACCTTTGATTAAGGAATAAATCAAAACTAGAAGTAACACTTCACATCAGGACTTCCTCATACTCCTCTATCAGCACTGATCCTGTGGAAGATCTGCTCTGAGCAGGGTGTGGATGGGCTGAACAGCTCTCAGCTGCTGTCTCCTGCTCCAAGTGATGCTCCCAGGGTTGATGGAAACAGGCCATGCTGGCACATGCTGGAGGAGAGCTGAGCTCTGGAGGACAGTTACCAAAACACTGAGAAAAACTTCTGAACAATTAGGATCGGTCAAATCTTTGAAATCATTGTAATTTAAATATAAGCCAGGACTGAAGCTATTGAAATGGTTTTCCTCTGCATGACGATGGCCTCACCAGCACATTTGTACCAGTTGTTATTTTTGTTAAGACACTTGATGTTGCCACTTGGTATTTTGAAAATGAGCTTTGTTTGGGGAGGGTTTTATGAAGTGTTGCCTCTTTAAAAATGCCACTTAGCAAAGATTCAAACAGCTCTACCTGGAAAAAAGTTAAATCTTGGGAACTTCTTCCCAAAAAGAAGAATTGCTTTTTTCAAAGTAATTTAAGGTAACTTAAATTACATGGCTGTTTCGATCAGCATTTTTGAGTATATTCCATTTTGGTTTCCTCAAGGGTGTTTTTTAGCCAAGAGGTCTGAAATACTGAGAAATCCAAAGAAAGAACTGGTTCCTGTCACATGTGGAATATGACCTTATCTTTCCTCCCCTATCCTTGCAAGTCAGACAAGAGAGGGTATGGAGGAATGCCCAGAGCAAGCAGCTTGCACAGAGCCTTGGCAAACCAAGTTTAGTTTTTTTGTTTTGAGCAGTATTAAGCGCACAGTTAGAAAACAGAGAGACAGAGAACAGGGAATCTGAGTATATATGGATGTCAATCAGTAACATCCCTTTAAACTTTCTGCAGATGGTATTCTGAGAACTGGAGAAATGTACAACTGGAAACAGATTACTCTAACCAAAATAACTCTCCTAAATGTAGATTTTGGTATTTGATGTGTTGACCTATTTCAAGACCTATTTTTTCCATGGTATTCTCTTATCTGATTTATAGATTTGAGTTAGGGCCTTATTCTAAAGAGCTGTGGAAAGTACATGCACTTTCCTGAAGAGCATTGCACTGAGCCATCCATCACATGTATTTAGGTATTCCATTTCACAGACAGAAGTTAGATACCTGTTTTATTATTATTACTATTTTCCTCTAGCTATGTTCTCCTATTGAAGTGAAATTTTACAAGTCAAGGCAAAATGTTATTACCAAACCAGACCCTTTTGGCTCTCTCAAAGTCACTGGCTTTAAATGACCTTAGAAGTACGTGGAAGCATTTTTCTACAGTCTATGGTCAATTGGTTCCAGATGAAACATTATTGTAGTTGAAATTTATTACATGAAGTGATCGATATGTTGTAAATGCCTTTACAAGGTAGAGTCAGAATCTATGTGGAAATACAACCAGCAGCACCACAGGCTGCCAGGACTGCTCTCTGTGCCCTTGGAGAAAACATGACACTGCAGTTTTTCATGGCATTGGGCTTTCAGTGTGCAAACAGTTCAACTTTCAAGGACTTTGATCTTCAGTTTGTTGTAAAAAAGACAGGATGGCTCTGCTGGACTCAGGTAGCTGCTTGCTGGGCTGAGGACCGAGCTGCTGAGGAGGGAAGGACCATCTCCTAATTAGAGTTTGTAATCAGTGATACTGCCAGAGGCAGGAGAATAAACATAACCAGCAGCTGAGTGAGGCACAAGACAGGTGTGGTGACTGTGGTCACCCTAATAAGCAGCATTTGCAATTATCTACCATTTTCTGGACTTCTTAGATACAAGAATTCAGAGAAGGCAGGGGAAATCTTAGAGCTGTATAGACCTTCCTCACAGTAGGAAGTGGAGGGGCAGCCTGACCTCTTCTCTCTGGCAACCAGTGACAGGACCTGAGGGAATGGTCTGAAGTTGTGTCAGGGGAGGTTTAGGTGGATATTAGATAATGGTTCTTCTTCCAGAGAGTGGTTGGGCACTGGAACAGCTCCCCAGGGAAGTTGTCACAGCATCAAGTCTGACAGAGCTCAAGAGGTGTTTGGACAACACTCTCAGGCACATGGTGTGATCCTCAGGTCTGTCCTGTGCAGGGCCAGGAGTTGGACTAGATGATCCTCAAGGGTCCTTCCAACTCTGATTATTCTGTGATTCTGTGAAAATTTTGAGGAGATGATTGAAGGCAGTTTTGCAAACTGTTCAGAAGTACTTGCTTTCAGCAAAATGGGTGGAGTAGGAATAAAATCAGAGGGCTTTGTAGGCAATTCAATTTTGGTATCATTAACAAAGACAAACAATCCTCTATGAAATACCACAAAAAAAAGGATTGGCAAAATGAATTGACGTCTTTGCTAGCAGCTGTGTTATGGGGATGAATTGCTTTTCTAAGGCACTCTTACTGTGCTGAGGGGCTGTGGTGGGGAAAACCTGTGTGTTTCATTGCAGGTGTGTACTGCAAATACTTGCAGAAGTGAAGCTGTGGTGCTGCTTCTTGTTTCACACAAGAGAAGGGGAAAAAGAAATGATTTCTGCAAAGCTGAATACTTCCATTGTAACAAATGTAACATCTCAATAACCCGTGACTGTACCAGAAACCAACAGGCAAACAGCAGGGACAGGTTAGTGTGGAGCCTCTCATGAGCATCCATAGAGCATCATG
>NW_008665249.1:46982-52646 GCF_000695815.1 Acanthisitta chloris | reverse complement strand
AAATTCTTACATACTAATAGTCAAATTATGATTTCCCATGATTGAAAGGCAAGAGCTGCTAAGCATAACAAAGTGAGCTTCCCCTGCTCACTAGGACATCTGCCAGTGCTGTGATCAAATTATGGCTTTCCTTGGCCCACAGTCAGGAGCAAACTGCATATTCTTGATCAAAAGCACAGTCTGCTTGGGTGGAGACAGTTTAATTATCGGTGACAAATCTGACAAAAGTGCTTTGAAGTGACAGTCTCAGGATGGCTCAGTATTTGCATATGGAGGATTCCAATTGACTAATTACAGCAAGAAATAACAATGAAACTGGAACATAAGGTGGGGGTTGGAGCTGCACAAAGCCCCGGGCAGCAGGGGTGAAGGTGGCCAGGCAGGGAGGACTTTCCAGTGCTGAAGATTGTGGGTGGGGGAAGAGATGTTTGGGGTAGATCAGTTCTCCTAGGACATGTCTGGCTTTTTTGATCTGTTTCCTGCTATGCAAAATCAGCTGAGGCTCCAGTCCAAGAAGGTGCAGTGGACAGAGCAGCATTTCACTGCGATGCCTTGCAAAGGTTCTATCTCCCTGTCATGGGCCAGTCCCCAGAAGCAGCTCAGGGCCCTCTGTGCCAAGCAGAGCCACAGCACAGGAAAACATGAAATTCAATAGCATGAAAAACCTCCAAAATAACTTCTACAGTTAAATGAACTTCTAAACTTCACAGCAAAGGCAGAAAGCAAACAGAAAACACAGTGGTGATTTGGGTATTAGTACCCTTGGGCAAATCCCTCCACTCTGGAAGGGTTTGTGAGCAGCCTGAGCACGTGTGCTGTCTCCAATCCTCCCTGCTCTGCTGGTAACCAAAACCAGGCAGCATCCTGCACGCAGCCACAGGCCTCCTGTGTGCTGAGAGGTGTGGGGAGGGCTCCTGCCAAAGGGAGGAAATCACAGCACCCAGATGGATTCCTCTTTGGCAGCAGATGAAAGCTGTGTGGTTTCACAACAAAGAGCTCAAATTTTGCATGTAGGAAATTAAGAGATCAGCTGAGTAATGTTAGACAAGCTGGAGGGGAAGCCTTAAAAGTTAAAAAAAGCACATTATACTTGATGCATTCACTGGTGATGCTGACTGAGGCATTCCATGCTAACTGGAGCTGCAATATGGTGCAGGGGAGGGCACTGGGCCAGGAGAGCAGTGGTGGCAACAGGCTTATATCTCTTCTGCACTGTAGGACATCACTGGTCCCAAAAAGAGGAGAAAGGTACTTTGGTTTTTGCGAACACAAATCTACTTGTGGCTGTTTGGAAACGGGGGCTGGAATAAAATGCAAGCAGTGGTACCTGGTACTTAAATTACAGAAACTAGTAATAATTTCCTGCTTTTCCTCAGTTCAGCTGGACGTGTATGCTAGGGAGCTGGCTCAGAACCTCCCTGGCATTGAGAGTTTTCTTATAAGGAATGTTTCATGGCTCCCACAGATGATCCTGTTGAGAACATGCATGAAGTAAACCAAGATTCCTGTGGCACTGGTAGCTGGGACCAGTTTTTAAGATCCTGGCTCTCAGTAAAAGCTACTGTGCTGTAGGTAATACCTTATTCCATGGGTTTATGCATGTTCCTGACACTGCCTCTCCTCCCCTGCCTGCCCACTGCTGGCAGGGCTGTTCCTCACACTGTGTCCCACACTCTTTGCTGTCGGTGTGGGTTGTGCCCTCTGAGGGCACTTCCCCAGGGGCAGCACCAGCTTTCTTCAGACATTCCCCTCCAAACAGAAATGAAGATGGTGCTGAGAGAAACACCGAGTCCCATCCAGGTGAAAGTGCCTTCGGGACACTCCAGGGCTGGCATTGCCCTGGGGTGAGTGGGAGGGGACACTGAAGGGATGTTGTTTCAGATCTCACGTTGGGGTTTCTGGGGCACATGTTGGTGGCCACATGACACTTTTTCAGGATACACTGGGTTCCCACCAGCCCACAGCACCTGCTCAAGGGGCAGGAGGGTTGTTAGGGACCCCATAGAGAAGATGACATTTCCATGTATCAGCTGCCTGGTCTAACATGGTGCTCCTGTGCCTTCCTGAGGTCTGAACCAAACCAGTTAGTGAACATGGAGGATTTGGATTTCTCTGGCCAAAACCAGGAATGTCCAGAGCTGGGCAAGGCTCCAGGGCAACACTCTTGAGAGCTGGTGGTGAGAAAGGGCTTGAGTTGATGAATTGTGCTGGTTGATCCTCATGCAAGTGGAAGGGGAAAGAGGGTGAGGGTGGAGGGATTCATGAATAATTAAACTCTGAGGCGGAAGGACATACATAATGCATGATAAATTAGTCCAAGCACAGCAGAAGCAGCATGGGTAAAGTTTGTTCCAACAAGCATAAAATGGGATGTGACAAGGTATTTACGCCAGAACAGCTGCTTGCTAAAATTTTTCATTTATTTATACAGATTTCCTTCCCCTCACAGTTAGGGGTCTGCCCAGAGTGGGACGGAAATCAGCAGCTGAGACAGAAAATAAGTTTGGTTCCTGCTGGGTCCCAGTCTAGCACTCTCCCTGCCTAGGAGATGTCACTCCTTGCTTAGTGCTAGACTTCCTTTTCTGATGATCTGATGCAATATTTCCCATGCTGGGCTGGTCATTTGGGCTGCAGTTTGAGTGTAGCTAAGGCAGGTAGGGTAATGCTCTTAATTCCATGGAAACAGAGAGGCCTGTGTTGACTCACTGTAGCCTTTTCTGATCCCAGTTTCCCTAAATGTTTTCTTACTTCCAAACTGTATTTGCTGTTACAACATAAATTATTTATAAGATATTACATTCATTACAGATGGTAATGAGGCTGCCAACCAGAGGGCATCAACTCTAGACTGCAGTGTTGAACTGATTTAAAGAGGGTAAAACCCCAGACCTTTCCTTTTTTTTTTTTTTAACTAACTTGACAGGTCTGTTCTAATTCACTTTTCCTGTAAATCTTGGCCTTTTCCTAAGGGTCAAAAACTGCATTATTAGACTTGTAATGTTGCTTCTTCTGAATTAAAGTGCATTCTGAGCAACATGGCTCGTTTCTTTCATTCCCTCACTGTGAATCACTTAAAGTCTCCTTTCCTGTGTTAATGAAGAAGTTAGGTATTTGATCACAGGACAGATCACAGGGCACCATACACAGGTGTTTATTACACATAGCTGGTACAATTACACTGGTACACAAAACACAGCTTGGACAGAGCTGACTTCATTCCTTTTGCTCATCACAGGCTGCACATGGAGGAGCACTGTGTGAAGCAACCTGGAGCTGAGAGCTGAAACACCAGTTCTTTGAGCTTGTCTCTCCTTCCATGTCCTGCTCACTCCAGAGCAGCCTTTCCCCTCAAAGCAAGGGCCACTGGATACCATGCCTGCTGACCTGCCTGCTCCAGGACAGGATACCTTGCTCCTCGCAGATGTAGACTGTGATAAATGACTGAGTCCCCAAACTGGATTGCAGTCAAAATTTACAATTTATTATGCGAATTTAAGCAAGCAAACAGTGCTGGGTGCCTGGGGAGTCTCTGCTCTCCCAACACGAACCATACAGGGCCTGGTTCGGTTTAGAAACTCGTTGTTAATACTTATTCATGACTGTCCTGAGCAGAGGGAGATCTTTGTTGGGACATGCTCACTTCACCTCCTTGAGTCTTCTTGAACTTTTTATCTCTTCTCCCAGCGCAGGCTCAGGAATAAACACCTAACAGCATCAGCCTAAATTTAACCCCTTCTCCTCTGGCAGACTCAGGCAGAAATCAATTCCTGTTCAGATCGAACCCCAAAAAGTTCCTCCAGGAACAACAGCACAGCTTGGCAAAACAATGCTAAGCAAACACAATGTTCTTAACAAACTATCTATATTATTCGGCCTAAATCATTAGTTCAAAATAAGTATCTTTGCCCCCGCCGAGCACACCTCCCCCGGTGCCGCCCGGCGGTGCCTGCAGCTCTGCCCTCAAGAATATCTAGGCCCTCTTGGCTTTTAATGCTTGACTATGTGTCATAGCAGCTGTCAATTCCAAACAAGCAATATTGCAAATAACATAAGGCTTATATCAACAAAACAATATTGAGGTACATAAATATATAGATAGATTCTAACATTGCTCTGTATTGACATGAATCAGGGGACCATATTTCACATAGACAATACACAGGGAAATAATCTGTTGCTCTCTTCAGGCTGGTTTTTTTTCCTACTCTAGGACTGATGCTTGCTTTCTGGTGCATATTGTACTTGGATTAATCCATGCTTCTGGAGCTCACAGAACAGAACCCTCAAGCAGGGACTGCTTAGACTTGAGGTGAGGGAAAAAACTGTTCTTCTGATTGTTTTACTATTTTTTTTCTACACGTGGTCTTTCATCATTCTTTGCTAGAAAAGGTGAAACTCTGGAAAGTCACACCATCCTACTGTCATTTGTGTGCAAAATAGGTGTGAAGGGTTGAGTATAAAACAGCTGTTCCCCAAAACCAGTGTGTTCACTTTAAACACTGAGGTCATCTATATATCATCATCTATACATCCTCCCGCTGTGTTTGGCACTGGTGAGGTCACACCTTGAGTGCTATGCTCAGTTTTGGGCCCCTTACTTCAGAAAGGACATTGAGGCTCTGGAGCGAGTCCAGCCAAGGGCAACGAGGCTCTGAAAATGTCTAGAACACGTCATGTGAGGAAGGGCTGAGGGAATTGGGCTTGTTTAGCCTTGAGAAGAGGCTCAGGGGTGACCTCATGACTTTCTACAAGTCCCAGACAGAGGGTTGTAGAGGGGTGTGGGATGGTCTCTCCTGCCATGCCTGCAGGGAGAGGACTAGAGGGAATGGCATTGAGCTGTGACAGGGGAGAGTCAGATTATATGCTAGGAAATTTTTTCCCTGTTAGGCTGTTCAAGTTTCCCAGGGAGCTGGTGGAGTCACCATTCCTGGAAGAGGCACCTGGATCTGATGCTGGAATATTTGGTTTAGGGGTTACAGCAGTGACAGGTTAATGGTTGGACTCGATGATCTTAGAGATCTCCTCCAACCTTGTTGATTCTATGATTCTATATTTAAAAATATAAATATTAAAACCCCCATGCAAATACTGAGCCCACAAAACCTACAAACCCAGAAGACTGCTGTTAAAAGGTTAAGACTGCACAGCACCCTCACTGAGGACACACAGATGCAGCTGCATATCCAGGTGCTGGAAGAGATGGGGAAGAGGGAAGCAGCTTTTGATCTTGCACTACAGAGAAGCACAGTGCAGTTTTAACAGCCTTAGCTGTAACTACAAAGATAGGATTCAGTTCCCTGAAGTGTCATAGGCTTCCTGTATGCTGCTGAGCTATCCTAGTAGTAAGAATGTGATGTAACTTTCCCAGAAGGAACAGCTTGCTTCACAAAACCATCCTAAGGATAAATGTTCTAAAGAGAATAAAAGTGGGCTATAGCCAGGGCACAGTGCAGTTTTAACAGCCTTAGCTGTAACTACAAAGATAGGATTCAGTTCCCTGAAGTGTCATAGGCTTCCTGTATGCTGCTGAGCTATCCTAGTAGTAAGAATGTGATGTAACTTTCCCAGAAGGAACAGCTTGCTTCACAAAACCATCCTAAGGATAAATGTTCTAAAGAGAATAAAAGTGGGCTATAGCCAGGCAAAGCACAAGCATGGAAACTC
>NW_008665249.1:18113-46961 GCF_000695815.1 Acanthisitta chloris | reverse complement strand
GAACAGAGGCCTGTTTTTTTCTGGTTTGGTGTATTTGGTTGGTTTGTTTTGTTGTGGGTTTTTTTGTAGCATTATTCCCCTTCAGCTGCTGCAATGACTCGCTGATTTGCATGGACATTCTTGTTATGGATTCTGAAAAGCTTTGAGCACACAATTGTGATGAGGAAATGCTCTGTCAGGCATCTCTAATTCAGCTAGATTTCTCTCTCACTCTGCTCTTCCTAGTGCTTTAATCTAGGTGGGCCTTACCACTTTAAAACTAAAGTGGGACACAGGGATGTGAGAGAGAGAACAGGAAAATTTCTGAACTCCCTGCCCTGTTCCAAATTAATTAGAGCCAAAACCACCTCAAATATGTGTAGAAAGCAGCTCAGAAAATGCTCTCCATTGCTGCATTTAAATCCTGAAACTAAAGGTTATGATGAATGATAAACCAAACCCTGCACCAGCACCTCTCTGTGCAGTTTGAACTCACTCCAAACACACAGGAGGAAATGTAGGTGTTCACCAGGTTTCTAACACAATGTGCACAACCTGCAGACTAAATCAACCCAATGCTTGCCAGTGGGATGGGATACCAGCACAGCTGCCTGGCTGACTGATTTTTCTTTTTAGCTATATGAAAATTAAGAAGTGCCTGCAGGCAGGCTGCTCTGGTAACCTGCTTGGCATCCCTCTTCTGTATGCCACTGGGGTGGCTCTTGGCCTGCTGCTGGCTTTGTGCTCTCCTACTCCCAAAGGTATGGGGGCTCCTCACTTGCTGTCTTGTTTCCCTTAGTTTCCTTAAGACGACGAGTTCCAGTAAGTATATACCCAACTTGGCTGCCTCTTTGCAGCCAAGACACTGTTTTCCTAAGCTACTCTTTGACAAGCCCCTTTCCACAGCTCCAAGATCCTATTTGAGGGAGTCCCCAGCATGTAATTGCCTTCAGGGTGGTGTGTGCTCCCTGCCCAGCCCTGCCATTGAATGGGCAATATGGCAATGCACCATGGCTTCAGAAGTGTCCCTGTGTTTTCCAAAGATAACAGAAGATCCCCAGCTGGAAGAAAAGCCTGTGTGAATTGCTGTGGGCCTATGCCAATTTACATCAAAGGAAATTCCTAATCATAAATGCTTGCACATGTAGGTTTTCAAGACCAGAGTACAAAGTCCAGGCTGCTGAATTCAGTTAGGCTGTGCCTCTGTGCTGCCTGATTTTGGCATACTGTGGCTCTTGAGAAGCCTCTTTTCTAGCTCTTCCAGTGTAACACAACCTTCAGAGCTCTGGGGCTAACATCTTTGGCCTGTGGTGCTCCAAAGAGCTGTAGTATCAGCATGGAAAGAGAGCAGAGGTAGCGCTGTCTTGCATAAATAAGTAAAAATACATCCATAACAAAAAAGAAGAGTAAGGCAATGGCACATGAAAGCTAAAAGCAGTTGCTATGATGACAATCTTGCTGATCCTATTCTAATATCTAATATTTTCTAATTTTTTTATCTCCTTTTTCTAATCTTTTTTCCCTAAAAGCTAAAAGCAGTTGCTATGATGACAGTCTTGCTGATCCTATTCTAATATATAATATTTTCTAATTTTTTTTATCTCCTTTTTCTAATATTTTTTCCCTGCCATTTGCTTTTCCATTAAGAAACCTCTCCCATTTCAAGGTGCAGTGTAGCCTTTTGCAAAGTCTTAACCTTCCAGGGGGTTATCTGCACTACAGACAACTTTGTCCTCTAATGCATGTAGGTGAGGGTATGTAATGTTACTGGTAAAGACAGGATGGTATTTGCTTTTCACCTGTGTCAGGAGACTGAAATAAATGTTGCTAGGAACATGGGCTTTGGCCTGGGCTGCCCTCAGGGTGGATGGCAAGTCAGCTCTGCCAGCTGAAGCACCTTGGTGCAAAACTCCTGTGGAAGCAAATCCGAATAGTTTTAACCTCAAAGAAGTTAGGAGAGGTAAATGCCAGGGTGAAACAGTGTGCAGAGACCACCTGTGCTTTCTCCCTGTTAAGATTTTGTGGAAAAATGGGTCATCTGCTGTCAATATACATGTTTTCAAGTTGGTAACACATAGACCTAATCTTCATCATAGTGTGACTTTACAAGTAAATACCTCCAAAGACCTTTCTTGACCTGCTGACTGCATAACTGCAACAAATGCCTTCTCATTTGGTTACCTAACACATACTAACACTAACTTTTTTTGACCAGTTTTTGGAGTTTCCATGTTTTTCTCCTTGTAAAGGCAAGCCCTAAGGTTCCCCAGATGTCAGCCAGCTCTGATTGCCACCTCTGTGGCATCTTGTTGTACACTGGGATATTTTGCTGCTGCTGTAGGACTGGCAGGGTGAAATCAAGGGCTCTTCTGAATGGCAATGAAGTTCAGGACGACACGTGGGTCTGAGGACAGGATGGCTTCCTGCAGCCACTGCGGCAGGTCCAGTCTGGGGGATAAAACAGGGTTAAGGTGTTCACAGCCTCCACACTGCCCACCATGAACACCACCTCTGTCTCCAGGTGAATGCTATGCTGTGTGAGCAGTAATTCCCAGTGCCCCCTAAAAAGCTAGGTCTGGCATGGTGCCCCTCCAGCAGTGTGAATCCATGGTTCTGGATATCACCGTATTGCTTCCCAGCACATGAGGCACCTGCTTGACTGATTCCTTTACCCTTGTCAGTGTTCAAAATAGCTGTGCACCTATTTTAGCCAGGCAAGCCAAGTGCCAGTTGTTTTTCTTGCAGGAGGACTGTGTACAGCAGCACAGGCAGGGGGAAGCTGGATTTTTGGAGAGCAGACCCTTAGTATGGGGCTTGTCTGCACTCTGATGCTGATTTCCTTCTTTATTGGCTGCTCCTGAGTCTGCAGCCGGAGGAAGAGTCTCCTGTGGAACGGCAGCTTTAGACAATTTTATTGGCTGATGAATCTGATCTTGCCTGGCCACCTTCCAGAAACACTGACTTGCCCGAGAAGAGAGTGAGAGGAAGGTTGCTGTGCCTGGGGCTGTAAAGCAATTGTTTTGAGACCAACGTAGCACCCATGCCTTGCTGCACGGTAAGTATATAAAGATCGGTCCATATACCCACATAGATATATGTGTGTGTGTTAAGTGCTCTATAATATAATTGCTGACACAATTAAATCTGCAGCTCCTATGCACTGTGTCTCGTTTGCTGCTTAATTATGTGAAAACGTACTTGGTAAATTGCTTGCTGTCACAAAAATGTTTCATTAACTGTTGCAATGCTCCAAGTTGAAACCCTGCGTTAGTTTCCTTCTCAGGTTAGTCCTGTGCTGCAACACAGAGTGATTTAAGCTTTTTGCCATGAGAGAACAAAATGCAGCTGCAAAATGTTGATATTAAAATGTTTTCTTTGGGTTTATTATTTTGGCAGTGGAAACTCAAAATACCAGAGCTGCTTGCTAATATTTGTTCAAGTCCTCTAAAAAATGCTGATTTATCTTGTCCTTTCTTTTTTAAGGGTAACTTCTGTGAAGTTTGATGCTATGGATTATTTTGCAAGTTGTGCTTTGCAACAGAGCAAAAATAGGGCAGAGCTAAGGAAGAGAATGTTTTTAATTGTAGCCCCCAAAGTGTGTGGTGCTCAAAGTGGCAGGATACTGCATTGCACCTACATCAGTTGCAAACAGCTCTCTAGATGAACATTTCTGAAAAGCCTCCAAAACTATTGCTACCTAAGAAATTGATAGTTGACCAGCAGCACTGGAACAGAATGAAGGAATGCAGCTTTTGAGACTGCAGCAGACCTATAATACATAAAGATGGAGCTAATCCTGAGAGTACATCATATCCATTGCTTCAGAAACAATACTGAAAATCCTGAGTTTCACTCTAATAACCTGCAGTGCCCCTAATACTCAGAGTGGAGTTTGAAACTGTCTTTTTGACAGCTTTGGGAAACAACCTTTTATCACTGTACTTGTTCAAAATACCTCTCTCTAATGTTTCATCATTCTTTGTCAGGAGAGTGTTTTCTGCAAACAGATCCCTGCTGAGCATAATGCAGTGACATTACAGCTTCCCCAGGGCTAAGACAAAGCATTGAATTAAAGCTGAGTAAAGCTATAGACAGTCCTCAAACATTTTCTGAGCTAGAATTTTCCATACTCTGGGGCTGTGCATGCCACAAGTGTGTTGATGGCAATGATGCTTTCCTTCATTCTTCTTCTGAGGGCCAAGTGAGAACCTGAGCAGCTTCATGAGTTGCCTTGGCTGGAATAGCCTTGTAGCACCATACTGGCCTGGGGTGCAATGAGTTCCTTAAGGAGACAGAAATAGATGGCATGGTGCTGGCTATAGCCTCTAAAAATCACCTACACTGCTGCTACCTTTCCAAGCTCTGTTGTTGTTATGTTTTGAGAACTCTTGCAAGAGGAGGGCGAAGTTTTGCAGGTGGAAGAGAGATATGAACATTGATTTGTAGCTGTAAGAAAGAGTCTCCTCATTATGTCCAAGTGGGGAAGAGGGGAGGCCTCATTAGATGCAATTCCATCTATATTTCTGCTGCAGAAGGAAATAACTTGTTGAACTGGCTCCCATGACAAGTGGAATGGCAGTATATGAAGTTGTGTGGCTCTGTTATCTCCTGTGGTTGTGAGAGTGAAGTAGGACTTTATCTTAATGGGAAATGATGTGGCAAATATGGTTTAATATGACTTTGGAGCAATTGTGCCAGGTAGCATTGACAAACTTTGATGCTGCATCTTCTAAGTGTTTGGTCTGACAGCCCTGTAAATAGTCAAAACTACTTTTTTGCTTGCTCATGTGTTTATGCACCACTCCTACTCCTGTTCTTGCTGGCTGAGACTTCTAAGGGAGCCATGGGAAGCTGACATTCATCCTCACTGGATTTCAAACATCCCTTCTGGAAATCAAAGGCACTGCCATTATATGGAAGATGAGGCAGTATCTGCAGAAGAGTTTTATAGATGTGTTTGTGATTTCCTGGGGTTTTCTTGTGGGACCTCAATTAGAGCTTCTTTCAGGTTAAGATTTAAGTTTAATGCACATGGAAAACATAGTATTGTCATACCAGCTTGGTACCTGCCCATCCTCCTGGAGAAGTTTGTTGTATTAATGTCAGACCTGTGAGGTTGCAATCTGTGGCTGTTAGAGTCATAATACTAGAAAGGAAGAAAAAGAGGAGGAAATTGCACATGAAGACGTGAATTTTGCTTGGTTTAGGTTTAAACAAGAACACCTGAAAGCAGCCCATGGTATAAACGGAGCTTTATCACTAAGTAGAATGCAACTTATTTGGAGGGGATTGCATGGTCCTCTTGATTCTTCAAAGGACTCTTTGAAACTCTCTTACTGGTATGCTGCTGCTGTGTTTCTGTGAGATAGTAATCATGAGAAAGCTAAATACAGGCTGCTTAGTTATTTTCTGAGCATTTGCAATCACTCTAGATGCCACAACAGCTAAAATGCTGATGACTTTTGTCGCTGTCAAGCCAAAGATAGAGGTGACCTCACTTCAGGCATATGTGGAATGGATACCCAAGAAGTGTTCCTTGTGCCTGTGCTGTGTTGGTGCTGTCTATGAGCAGTCCCAGGGAAGCCAGGGTGGGTGGCTCACGACCCTGTTGCAGGGCAGGGGAGGAGGACAGGTCACATCAGATGCACTGCTCTTTCCTGGGATGTCCCACAGCTTGTAGGAGTGTCAAGGCCATGACTGCAGCCAACCTCAAAGAGTATGGCAGATTTTTTGCTGTTCTACTGTCAGTCGCCTGGTGTGGTAATTTGCTGTCAAGGCCATGACTGCAGCCAACCTCTAAAAGAGCATGGCAGATTTTTTGCTGTTCTGCTGTCAGTCGCCTGGTGTGGTAATTTGTACTCCAGTTGCCTCCCTCAGCCTTATGAGTGTGCTAGGATCCTGAGCTCTCTTTTTTTCTTAGACTAGATAAAAGATAAGGGAATTTCTAGCCCTTTTGCCTTGGTGGGGGGGAGAAATGGAGAAAAGCGGAAAGAGGATGCAACTAAAAATATCATAAAGCTTGTGATCTTTGTTAATGATTATATTTGGCAATTCTGTAGAAATGGATCCATGAGAAAACTACAATTCTCATACTTTTAAAAAAGCATTTCTTTGGAAATGTTTTATTTTAAAATTAAGCTCTGAGTGAAGAAAGTGGAAATACATTGATTTGTATTTCAGTAGTTTAAAATAGCTTTTGTGGAACACATTTTACAGAATCTTCATTTAGAATGTGGACTTGCAAATTATGGTAGTATTTTAAACCACTTGCAATTCAGAATGGCACATAAACTGCCTGCAGTGATTTTATTTTTATCTTTGTTGGATTTGTTGGCTAGTTTGGATATGACTTTGTATTTCTGTATGTGTATATAAACATAATCCTATTAATGTGTGTGTAAGTAGGAACCTGGCAGGGAATGTGCCTACGTATGTGTCAGTGTATTATTGAGCCATAATGTGAAATATTCACTACTAATAGCCATGTGTAAAGCTGATGTGCTGTACATTCATGCTAGAAGTAATAAGGCAGGAAACTCTTTATGTTCTGTGATATAGATAGCCAGGTCAACGATGGGAGTGAAAACTGGAATTGTTCTTCCATTTAATTACAGCCCAACAAATGGTGCATTCACTTTTCATTGTTAATAAATGGCCCATATGGCATCCTTTGATCACATGCTCTGTCTGCAGCTTCTGCAAGAGAAAGGCACTTATTTTCATACACAACATAACATCTGATCTGAGCTTTCTGAGCAGAATATTGTCCTGAGTAAGAAAATAGACACTACCAGGACAGTACCTTAGGTAGCTCGGAGCTTTTCAGTCTGAAGGCTTAGTGCATGCTGCACCCACCTCAGCAGCAGAGCCAGCAACTTCCTCACATTCCAAATCAAACTGGGTAAAACCAGGGAGGGTTTTGCCCTACCAGCAAGTTTCCTTCTTTCACAGAATGTGTGAGGATGGTTTCTCCATGGTGCACAATCCGTATTCCAGGATGCTTGGTATGCAGGGTCAGATTAAAACTACCCAGAGAAAGGGGCTTTATTTAGAAAGCAAGGCAAAGCAAAATTAGAATTTCTTTGTGTGTGAGAAATATGCATCACAAAACCCCCACCAACCTGACACACACACACACCCTTGGAATAAAGACAACCTATTTGCTTTTAGGTACAGGATTCATCACACCTTTCAGAAACAAAACTGAAATCCATAGCCAGGACACCAGCTGGAAACATTCAGGAATATCTCCATGGAAATACCATCTTGGAAAGCAAAGCTTGATGAAGTTTGCTCATTATTATCTCCAGAGCATTGCAGTCTGGGAGAAAACAGGAGCTAGGTGACAACTAGTCTCCCTGTTTCCTACACCCACTGTCACAGCAGATGGATGGGTGATAGGAGCTCTCCAGAGCAGTTCATGTCCTCCCTTATGGTGTAGTTCTTGTGGCCACTTTGATCTTAGTGAACAGCCAGTGTTTGGGACCTTCCTGGGGTGTTCCTACCAGAAAATGGTACTGATTATGCACAGGTCATACCTTTAATGCAAACTTCAGTGTTTACAAAGCACGTGTGTATGTACACTTCTATTCCCCCAAACACAAGAGGTTTCCTCTCTCACAGTTTTCATAAGATCCTTTCAGGGGCAAGGAGATGCAGGAAGGAAGCAGAGGGGGAAAAGGGGAAAGCCTATTTGCCTCACCTTGGGAAAGTTTCATCAGTAAGACAGCAGCCTATGGCCACTCTTAACTGCTGCAACACTCAACACCCCCAGAGTAGTTTCAGCTCCTGGTCTGGCAGTGGCAAATGACAAAACTACACAGACTCAGCCATTACCACGTAGAAGCAAAGATTTTTGTCCCCTTAACCTTTTGTAAATGATGGGTGCAATGTGATAGCCGAAACCCCAAGGCAGATGGTGCCTGTCTGTACCACACATCATTTCATGTGTGTGATGAAATGTGGCTGGCTAAGTGTGTCCAGATGGACATTGCTTCTTTGAAGAAGAAACCATTAAAATGTGGCAATTTGTGGGAATCTAGGCTAAAATGGCCTCTCACATGGAGAGCTAGTACAAGGCACAAAGTTGAAAAAAATTGTTCTCCACATAGGTAAGCTGAAGTGTGGGGGAAAAAAAAGCCTTTCAAGATTGTGTAATCATTATTTTACTTATTTATAAGACACTGTGAAAACAAGGAGTGATGTGAACTTCCAGTCCATACTCTAATGCTAATATATAAAATGTTTCCCCAACAGACTTGGTTTCTCTTTTCAGCTGGCTTTTTGGGAAGGATCTTAGAGGGAAATGCTCTACATGATGTTACAGGCCTGTAATTTTCAGGTTAGACTACAGAGGGATTATATACTTGTTATTTTGGTTTCCCTTTAGAGAGTTCTGCAATATTTCATAAATCCAGATGACCAGTACAGGTTTTAGGGAATATGTTATTTGCCACGTGGAACATATGCTGGTCACTGCCTCTGGTCTTAGAGGAGATAGCAGCTAACAAAAATGATGTATGACAGGCTGTTTCTTACTCTGTGGAATGATCTGACACCTCCTCGGGTTCTTGTAAATTGCTGTTGCTCAGAATTGGGATAAGATGTTTAAAGTTGTCAAAAGCAGCTTTAAAGCCACTGACTTTCTAACTTTAAAAGTAGTTTAGAGGCATATGCTGTTGAATCCTGTAATCACTTTTGAAATGTTTTCCTAGTCCATCCTCTTTGAAGGAATAGAAACATCTTTATTTACTACAAGTAAAATGACCCTAACTTTGGCCTCAAAGCATTGCTGATCATGAACTTGCTGAAATGTTATCTGTGAGGAGTAAAATTTGGAAGTGACTTGCTGAACTGATAAGATTGTCAGGGACAGTAATGAGTAAATGCCTCAACCTTTGTAATATAAATGATCATGCTTGAAACTATGCTAGAAACTATGCCTATTATGCACAGGCAGAAAATGCACTTGTCTCAGGAAAGGAACAGTGAGCACTTGTCCTGTGCAGGGCCAGGAGCTGGACTCAGTAATCTTTGTAGATCCTGAATTCCAACTCAGGATATTCTATGATTCTATGACGAATTGTTTTCCAGAATCCATGACACAGGAAACAGGAATTTCCTCAACCAATTCTATCACAGCAAATTAGGTTTTGATATTAAATGTTGCTCCCTGGGCTGCAAACCAAGCCTCATACCTCTTGCCCTTATTTAATATGGTAGGCATCGGCATTTAATATGAAAAAAGGAAATATTTAGCCAGCTTTTTACCCCCCTTTTTATGGTACAAGGCTCTGGCTGGGTGGAAGGACAATGATATGATACATGAAAACATGAATGGTTTGTGTTCAGGTTTATGTCACATGCTGGCTCCAATAGATGAGCATCACACTTTCCACCAGTGTCACAGCAATGCTGTGAGGACCCTATGTGAACAGTGACTTCTATGTGAGAACAAAGGCAACAAACTTGACCCAGTGAGGTCTGTGATATATATAGACACCCACTGCAGCAACTTGCACCAACACAAGCTCTGAGTCGCAGGTAAGTCACGTGGCTGTGTCTCGGCACTTGGTCCCTGCTTCATACTGCAGTTAAGCTGCACTGGCTTCCAGGCTACTGCATCTGCATCAGGAATTTGCATGGTCCCAGGAAAAGTCTTGTCTTTGTGAAGTTTTGATGGTTAGATTTCTGAAAAATAAAATTAAAAAGGAAGTAACACTGGGTAATCTGAAAGATGCCTTTCTATCCAGGCTTTATTAATGTTTGTTTCCTTCTGTGGTTATTCACATACACTTACAGAAGCCAGCAGAGCTATTCTTCCTTCCTCTGGTTTTGTATCATAAAATTCCAAAGTGTAGAGCTGTCAATCATGCTTGCCAGGGATGAAAGTGTGTCATGTAATTTAACTATAGGCAAGGTGACTTACACTTACAGTCTGCCTTTAATAGGTGGGTTTAGGATACGCAATTTTGTTTTGTAGTAATGTTCAATTTTCCTTTTACATCTTTTCTTTAACCACTGTACAAGTGGAAAAAGAGCTCATGTGCTCTTTAGCTGCCATGTGACCACACAGATCCACAGGGGGACAGGGAATGCTCTGTTCAAGCAAAGTCAGTGTATTTGGGGCAGGACTCAGAGAATTAATTGAGAGCTTGTTTTTCTCAAGTGTGATTTACGCCAATGGGAAGATCCTCATACAGTGTGGAGCAGCACTGTGCTGATCTCAACAGAGCTACTTTGTTTGGTGGGGGTTAAAAATCTGGTCCCAAGTGTGTGTGATTCTCTTCTGCTGATGCAATTATCACCACTGTGCCTGGGGAAGGTTGTGCCTCTATATCGTCCTCATCTCTCTTTATGGCCTCGCAACCCTACAACGCACTGTTCATCCCCTTGTTTTTTTGAAGGTTATCCTTGCTCACGTGGCAGGCTGTGTTTGTGGCTTGGTGTTGCCACTTTTGTGAGCTTTGATGCCATGAGCTTGGTGGCAGAGACAGCACAACAGCACTGGCTTTGCTGCAGCACTGCTGTCTGCAACGGGGCCCCAGGACCTGGTTTGATCAGCTCAGCCCGTGCTGCCATCTCGCTGCTCAGTTGGTTTGCCTCCACATAGCAAAAACGTGCCTTCCTGCCTGCAGCATGGCATATGGAGGAGGTAGGAATTACCCTGAGATGTGCTTCCCTGCTGGCAGTGGCTCATCATGCTATACCGAACTGGTTTGCTGCTTACAAATGGCAGCAGGAAAAGCCCGTCCCCATGCTGTTTCTCCTGCTCAGTTTACGATTTTAAAAGACATGGTCTGCTTGACTAGCAGCCCTTCTGTGTTTGTAGGTTAGACAGAACTCCCTGCGGGTCAGCTTTACGTCTTCAGCTGTAAATGTAGGTCAGTTGCTGCCATGCTCTGTGTTCCTTACCCTTAAAAACGCAGGTCCTCGTGCGCGACTTCACACGACAGCGCGTTTCCTTGTCTTGGGAGAAAGCTCATTTTGCTAGTGTAACAAGGGGTGCAGCTGCTATTGTGACATTAGCAGTTCTGCCAGAATGGGAGCAAAATATTTTTTGGTCTAGGTATAGCAGATGTGTAATGAGAGCAGTTTCTGCTGTTTCTGCCACTTCCGTAATGAGACATTGATCTCAGGCCTCAGGTTAATGACATTAGAAAGCATAGGGTGTGTCAGTTGGTGCCTATAAATCAGAGCAAGTCCTTTGCTTCTTCTTCTTTCCCCAGGGTCTGTCTCTTCATAGAATCATAGAACCATCAAGGTTTGAAGAGACCTCTAAGATCATCAAGTCCAACCATTAACCTGTCACTCTGCTGTAACTCCTAAACCCTAAACCATATCCTCCAGTGCTAGATCCAGATGCCTCTTAAACACTTCCAGGGATGGTGGCGCCACTACCTTCTTGGGCAATTCCATATTACAGTGCCTGACCACTCTAACAGGGAAAAAAATTTCCTAACATCTGATCTGACTCTCCCTGTTCAGCTTATGGCCATTACCTCTAGTTTTCTCTCCCTGCAGCCATGGCAGGAGAGACCATCCCCCACCTCTCTACAACCCCCTCTCCGGTACTTGTAGAGAGCCATGAGGTCACCCCTGAGCCTCTTCTCAAGGCTAAACAAACCCAACTTCCTCAGCCCTTCCTCACCAGATGTGTATGCATCTTCTGATGCTAAACCTAAGATTTGTTCATTCCTGCATCCTAGAGGGTCCATCAGAGGTTTGAAGTCTAGATGAGAAAGAGACTCTCACAAGCTTGCAAGGAGCCAGTTGGGTTCAGTTACACTTCATAGCACACATTTGGTTTACATATCCCTGCCTGCAGATGCTAATCTTAGATGTGACACTTAATATGGTTTGAATTTTTTTTAGCCCAGTTTCCTAGGAAGTTGAGGCTTACGCAATCGTTATGCAAACAGAAAAGCCCCAAAAGGTTTCCCCCAAAAGGCAGCACAAAGCAGCCAATCGGTTCATGAATTGGAAAATATACTTTGCATAAATTGCCTACAGAATAAGGTGGTGCAGAGCTTCCTTTGTTCATGGCTGCAGGGAGCCTCCAGCGGCTCGTAGGACCAGGGCAGGGTATAGACTGGGGCTCTGCATGACAGAGTTACCTTCCAACCTCAAACCTCAACCATTCCGTGATTCTGTTGTCCATGAAGCATTAACATTTCAGCAAAATTCAGCAGAGGGGTACAGCTCTTGAATGCAAACAACTTAGGACAACTGTCTGTACTGAAAGGAAGGCTGTGGCATGGATGGGGCAGTTGCATGTATGAGTAGGCTTGGACTCACCAAGTGTTCATCATCCTCCAGAGCCACTGGTGGTTGGTGGATATAGAAAGCAGTAAGGAGGAGAGATAGATAGCCAGAAACACAAGACCTGTTAGGCAGTCTGTGGGGAGATAAGGAGATGATGCATCAATGCATAGGATGTTTCTAGACTTGATTACTTCTGCTGTCAGGACACCCTGTCTGCAGTATTTAGAGAGAAGGAGATGCAGATGTGGCTGTGGTAGCTAACCAGAAAAGGAGTGTGGTCCTTTTTATGTATCTTACATTTGTTTTTCAACAAAGCAAATTTGTAGAGACATCATCAGTGTGGCCAGTAAAACAAACATGTTCTGTTTGTAATATAGTAATCCTTCCATTCAAATATAACATAGGTTGACAAATTTCTTAGGGCAGAATTTTCTTTTTAACAAATGCAGACTTCTCAAAAAATGAAACTAATCTGTCTCCACTCTTGGAATTCTTTTAATAACTGAGACTTGATGTATTACTCTTTTATTGACCCTAATTTATTTGGTTACCAGAAAGAGTAAAACAAATTCAGGAAAAATCAAGAAAAAGGTTTTTAAAAATGAAATGTCTTGCATTCTTTTGAGAAAATATCATTGTATAGTAGATATTGAGATTATATGAGATGAAGTCAAGTCCCATTAAAAATTGCTTCATTCCACTGCTTCAAGAGCAGGATGTTATTTTATCCTGCTCATGAATCTTCAGCTCACTGCTCTTTTTTTTTTAACCTCTGCCTCCTCCTCCTTGAGCACAAAACAGAAATGCAAAACTCCACATGGGAAACTGAAATGCCAAAATTCTACTGCAAAAAAAACCCTGCTAAATCAATGCCGTTTAATAAGCCATTTGCAGGGCCATTTCACAGGAAAGGAAAAGGAAAGGAAAAAAAAAGATAAAAGAGGAGAGGAGTGGGAGAAGGAGAGGAGAGGGAGGGAAGAGAGTAGGACATCCTTGAGATTGTTCTAACCTGTTAGCTCTGAGGCAAGCTGTCCTTCCTGGAGGACACCCCCAAAATAAGACCAATGGGTTTAGACCTATTTTCAAAGGTTTAAGCCTTCGAAAAAAAGCAGCCTCAGACTTAGGTGCAGAATTTTGCCTGGCATCATTTGGTGAGTTGCTGCTGAAGCCACCCAGCAGGTACCCAGCCCCATGGGCAGGTATTGGTGACATCCAAGTCACTTACAGGGACAAGTACTGTTTAAGCTTAATTCAACTGTAAGTAAATGCATGGTGCAGAGAAGTTAGTTACCATTGTTCTGCAGCAGAGAATTGGGCCTTTTAGAACCTTAACCAAATTTCTTTCACAAAATTACAGAAGAATAAAATAGGGTTTCATATGGGAAATGATGTAGCATTAAATATGGAGTGTCTCTTGCCTCCCCATAAGAAACAAAAGACATTTTTTATTTGACAATTAGATGTGAAAACCTTGTATTTTTTCCTCATTTCCTTAACCATAAATAGCAAATCTGCAAGAGTAACTCTACATATCTTAACAGGCATTTCCATCTGGTAAAGTAAGTATTGCTGGTCAGATGTTAGAGTACTGGCCCTAGAAAATGATGGAAAAGGTCTGATCAAGGGCCAATGCTGAGAACATACTACCAGTCTGGAGGTGTGACAAGCTGCCCAACCTGCAGTGCAAGGAGATGCAAGCCTGTCCAACTTAGCCCTGAGTTCCCCATCAAAAAATCACTGGCGGGGTATGTTGCAGCTTTCTACTTTGATGCTCCTTTTTCTGCCAGCCAGGGATTTGTTTATCCTCTGCCCCTCATGGAGCAGGAGGTTGTGGTTTGCCAAGCTCATCAGCTTCCTCTGTGTCCTGGCCATGGCTGGATGCAGAGTAAGATTTATCTGAGCTGCCAGAACTGAAATGACTGGAGACATGTTTTTGCATCTTCAGGGAGAGTCCCATATACTGATTGTGGCCCAATATGTGCCAGCTGGACCATGTCCCCAAAATCTCTGGGAGAGGGAAGGAAATGGCAACCCCCTGAAGAGAGGATGACTGGTTTTGCATGCACAAGCATCAGACAGGTGCAACACAAGAGTTGTGCAGAGTATGTTTAGACCCTCATGAGCAAGGAGATGTCAGAGGGTTCTTCTCTTGAAAGGCTCTGCAGAGAAACATTCCTCTAAAATTGCTTGGCTGGAAACACATCTGCTGTTCTAATTTACTAAATAGATGTGAACAAGACTTCATCAGGAGTTTTGATGGGTCTAGGCAGATTCAGAGCTGCAATCAGACTGTGACCTAGCCAAATCTTCTTTTACTCCTCCTGTAACTACCTGAGTGAGGTTGATTGGCCTTTGTGATAGGAATCTATTTGGATGGCAGTGAGGATGGGCAGGGAGCAGATATTCAGTGAGCAGCAGAATCAGGGAGGAAAAGCCTTTTTCCAATGGCTGCTATAATGTCTTAAATAGTGATGGGGAAGTTACCAGAGCTTTTATTGTCACTGCAAATACATGCATATGGCAGAACTGGGAGGGGGAAGGATCTGCCTACTTTGCTGTCAGCTGAGGGTCAGGCTGCCAGCAGCAAATGCTAACAGTGGCTGGTTTCAATCACACTCTGTCAAGGCTTCGAAGGTGGGGGAATGTGCTTTTCCAGCCAGGGCAGTGACCTGGAAGGAAGCAACAAAAGCACTGCTGAGACTGGCAGCAGATGATGTGTGGGTCAGAGGCAGCACAAAACAGAAGATGGTTGCTGGGCAAGGGCTGTCTGGCTCAGCTGTAGGTGGGTGCAGGAAGCAAATTATGTGTTTCTATGTGGCCATGTCTCTGTGCTACGAATGTAAGAGGAGGGGGAGGAGGGGGTTCTCTTCAGGCATTCGAACCAGCTGAGCTGAAACACAGGGAGGGAAGTCAGATGCAGCTGGTTTTTGGTCTTCTCCCACAAAACTGCAGTCTGGGAGAGAGCTGTCTGTCTTGCCTCCTGCCGATGTGCTGGGAGGAGCTGCCTTCCCATGCCACCTGACTGCAGCCCATGAATATCATCAGCATGAGAGGACACTGTTACAGACAACCAAACTGCCTCCCCATGGCTTTTTCTGGGTACCAGAAGCAGCATAACTGCCTAAGGTCTTTCCAAAAAGCTCTACTCCAAGTCTGCCTTGCAACAAGACCAGCTCAGTTAGACGGGGAACAGTACCTGGAGGTTGTCCTGCTGGTTGCACTTGACTGACCCAGACCATCTCTGCCTTGCTCTGCATCCTGCTGTGGGGATCTCTTATCACAAACAACAGCACATCAGAGGCTCTGCTGTCTGGCAATCAGTACTGGGGGTGGAGGATAAGCAGATAAATATAATCTCTACATGAAAGAGGATAATCAATCACTGAAACAACTTACCAGTGCTTGTTGGGGATTCTTCACCACTTAAAATTGCTAAATAAAGATGATGTATGCTATTTTTTAAAAAATATAAAATACATATATATGAGTGAGTTCAGTGACATCTTCTGCCTTGATCTAAACAAGAAGTCAGACTACAACCAGGGATCTTTTCTGACCTTAGGAAAATGACTCTATGCATAATTTTTAGAGTACTAATGAATATTAGGTGTATATTAATAATTTTCTCTTGAAATATGCATACTCATGTCTGGATCCTTCTTCTGACACGAGTCAATTCAATAACAAGTTGATATTTCATAGCTAGTGACCTTCATTTATTCTGTCATAAAACAACTCACATTTTTCCAAGAATTGCACAATCTCCTTATAGAAATAAGAATGGAAAGATGAAGGGAAGTCTTGGAGTCCAGAACTGAAAAACTGAGGATCCAATGTGAAAAAGTTATTAGCAGTGTTGAGCATGACCAAGCACAAATTGCAGTAAGATCAGGACTTATGGAAATTAGGGGATTTTGAATATAAAGTCAAAATCCACTGAACAGTCTAGAATATCTTCCTGGGAGAAGTTTCACCATGTTCCAGACCCATAAGGTCTCTTTGGTTTTTTTCCACACACCTGCTGATTGCTCCCAGTTGTGGCAGTCAGTAAGGAAAGTTATTTTTAAAGATGATGATAGGCTGTATTTTGCTAGGATGTATCTATGTGTAGGTTACTAATGATTTCAAGGAGATCACCCACCAGAACTGCTCAGGGTAGTTGGATCTGGAGTTTCTGGCCTTTGACTGTGCCCAGCTGCTGCCTTCCACATGCCCCAGCAGATGTGGGATTGGAACCAGGTTCCACTTTGAAGGGGAGGCAGTGTGTGTACAGTGCCAGCACACCCTGCAAAAGGAGCAGATGGCCAAAGGCATCAAAGTTTGGGACTGGGCAAGATGCCACAAGTCAGGAACACAATTCTGCATGGCCTTGGTTCTGCTATTTGTAGTCAAGGAGGTTTATGGTTAAGTGAGTTGTCTTGTCACATTGTATCCCAAAGTAAAATACCTTTATGAGGAGCTCTGTGAAATAATTGCTACTTTACATTAGACCTTTTTGCCCTGGTTGTGAATTCCTTGGAGATGCTTTGCTGTATTAACTAGAGGAGTGTGTGCTCTGCCAGAGGCTGAGAAGAAATAGGTTATGATTTCCAGAGGATGGGATTTCAAAAGCCTATGCAGCTGCTGAGGTATAAGTTAAACCTCTTCTGCTTGGGCCTTGCAAGTTCTATGCTTGCCAGGTTGGCTCCAGGCCTAAGAATGTCAAACACCAGCTCTCACATGCTTATTTTTTTGCCTTGTGGTTTCCTGGTGTGTCCACAGAGGGAACACACCACTCTGCCCTCTGATACTGGTCCCAGTAAAGGTCAAAATATGCAAATTCAGGTTTACTGTAATATTTTTGCAAAAACTCCTGTAAGCTCACTGAACTGAGTTGTCAAGTGCTATAAGCATGAGTTATTGTACTTAAATGATTTCCAATTACTTCAGGATTTAAGCCAGGCATAAATAAAGCCAGCAATGTTGTAAAGTAAATTCAGAGAAATAAGGTTGAGTTATTTTTAATTTGGGCAACAGAAACCTTCTCTTCTATCAAAAAAACCAAACCAAACCAATCTACTCTTTATTTGCTTCTGGACATGCCTAGAAACACTAATATTTTTGCAGCTTGATTTTCACCTTATATTCCCTCTGCCTTGTAGAACGATGTACCCTTAGCCTTGACTTTTAAACTTGCAAACCTCTTCTTTGGCCTATGCTAGAAATATTTTTATGAGCTAATACTTGTCAGTGTCATAGTTTATAAAATTCATTTTGGTAGACTACAATCCCAACCCTGTCATGACAGACTCTGCTCCATGGCCCTGTACAGAGTCTATGAAGGGAATGCAAAGATAGCTGATCCCAATTCCTAGCAATCCTGAGATTACAGCTGAGATATTGGCTACTCACAGAAGAGAGGATCCTGCCAAGGAAGGAACATCCATGATTGTTCTCAGTGCCTACCTTGGATTGAAGAGCTGGCTCTGAGGGAAGGTCCTAGAGCAGCCAGGATAGGCAATGGGGAGAAACTCTACTATGACTCCCTTTGGGCAGTGCTCATGACTTCTGAGATTACTGAATTTTGCTCTAAGTCAACAGTGGGATAAGAAATAATTTCTTTATCTTTTTTTTTCCCCGATGTGTTACAGGAAAAGGCAGCTTTATCTCCTTCCAGTGGTTGTTTTTAGAACAGTGAAGAAGCCTTTGGCATAAGAAGGACAATTTTCCAATAAAATACAAAGCCAGGCTATATACCTGTCTCTTTCTCAACTGGCTGTCAGTCTGTGCAGCAACGTGCCAAGCAGTGTTGTCTAGTGTCTTGCTAGTAAAGAAAGGCAATCAAACTAGTTTCTCCATGCTCCCCTTTTGAGGAGCTCCTTTCAACCCCTTCAGTTTAACCAAAGTTTTCTTGCAGAGATATGAAATCTGATGAACCTCTGCATAAAAGCCTTAAGATCCAGGATATAACCACCCTTTAGTGTGGTTCGTTGCAGACCAAATTAAATCACTGGAGGAAGACCAGCTCTCTTTCTGACAGCAATCCCTTAGAGATCATTGATTTTACACTTGAATATAATGAACACAACCATGTCTGACATTGACAGGAATGTTCTCTTGTTGAAGTTCATCATAAAATGATTTTCATTTCAATGAAAACAAATCTAAAATGCTATATCAGAAATGCCTTCCAGGCAAATTTTTAACTCTACAGAAGTAAATTTACCTTTTCATACTAGCTGAGAGACTTTTTAATCTGACATTAGCTAAACTCCCACTTGGTGAGAATCTCCCAATAGTCAGTGAAAGTGAGCATTTCCAAAGGGCAAATTATTGTAGCCACCACTGATGCCCTTTTTAAAATTGGATTAACCACACTGTGAAGGTTTGGGTCACTGTGCACTGAATGGGGTGTTTACACTATTGACAAGATGAATGTAGTTGCCTGCAGTTCACTCCAAATGTTTATTCCTTGCCACTTAGGTACTTATAAAAAAGGTTCAACGTAATCAATCTGTCTCTGTCAAAGCATGTGTACATGTAGCTGCAGTTCATACCAGTGGTCAATTTGATTTTACAGAGCCAAGACTGTCCATTCTTTAAAAGCCTTCACCTTGATCATAGCCATTCTTTTAGGCAACGAATGCAAATAATACTGTCATTTCTGTTTACCTTTTCCTTACACATTGCTATTCAGATATTTTTCTCTTTGCTGTTTTTGTTGATTTTCTTTCTTCTCTGTACTGCCAGGAAGATGGAAACACTGGCAGGGCAGTCCTGGTTTAAAGCTTAATGAAATCATGTCTTGGACATGTTCATCTCAAAGACCTGTACTGCAGTGTTGTACTCTCCCCGGTGTTAGTAGGAGTGATGCACTCGAGTCTTGCATTCTGTTTTGAAAATACTGGAGCAGATTTAGTCTTTTAAGGCATATTGTACTTCCTTAATTTCTTGGATGATTTCCATCTCTGAAAAATGTGCTAATTTCTCTGCATTTAAACACTTGTTGTGGAGAACAGCAGAAAGAAGCAATTTCCTGTAGTTATTTTGTCATTTCCATTCTAGTCAGGGCTGTAAGTGAGTGAATCTTGTTCAGCAAAAAATGTAAATTGAAAATCAGCAAAACTCTTTGCAGATATGCTGCAAATAATTCAGGGAATAGGGAAAAAAAAGAAGTTGTATCTCAATACACCCCAAATCTTCTTGGCCAGTATATCCTGTCTTATCAGGCATTATTAAATTACCTGTAGACCTGAGTAGTTTCCTCTGGTCAGGGATATGTTTTTTAGTCTTCTTTGTTTTTTGTTCATCTGCTCTGCATGGGAGACCCATTATGCTTTGTCAAAAGCTAATGCTGTATCTATGTGATACAGTGTTGGGCTGTGTAAAGTGAACAAGATTGTTCTGCACAGGGTACCCTGAGTGCCAGAGAAGTATTATAACCATGATAAATGATTCCTGAGTGTCCTGTTTATCAGCTAGGCTGGAAGAAAAGGTGTGCTGCTGGTATATGTTGTCCATCTTGTGAGTGAAATGCAGGTCCCTGCCTTGGTACTCCTGTAGCCCTGGTGAAATGGCCAACATGAGTCAGAAATGCTCAAGATTTGTCCTGGAATGACTTCCACAAACAGGAAGCCAACCCTCAAAGAGACACACTGAGGCACACACCCCCATTGCTAATCTGGGCATAGTAAATATCATCCTGACACATCTATTGGCTTTCTCTGCTACTCTTTCTGAAGGATGAGGACTGCAGCACAGGTTTTATGGACAGTGTTTCTAACAAGCAAATCAAATGCTTCAAGCCTGCAGAAAAACTAGTCACATCCCTTTGTCAGTACCAAAATTTCTACATAATCCTGAATGAAGCAAATCAAATGCTTCAAGCCTGCAGGAAAACTAGTCACATCCCTTTGTCAGTATCAAAATTTCTACATAATCTTGAATGAAAAAAAATTACATGAAGGTATAGTTCTGGAAATACATCTAGAGGTAAGCTCCAAGGGGAAGATTCTTTAAAGTTATTTTTATTCTTGTAATTAGATACCTGAGGAGGGAGGAAAATCTCTCAGCGGGAGGATAAAGTGCTTACCAGTTAATGAAATGGAATCAATATCAGGAATGTTAAGTGACTACATTATGTTCTCCGTTAATTTGCTTCGCACTCATTTATCTTGAACCTCTTAAAAGAGCTGGTGATTGAAAAGACATATCTCTTGAAAGCATAAGGATTTGTTCTTGAAAAGCATCTATTGTTAACAGTCCCATGTGACAACCATCAAATTGTATCATTGGTAGCACTGGAGTCTCATAGATCTTTTTTTTTAGTAATTCCAAGGCTTAGTTAGATTAGCTTCTATTTGTACTAGTCAATCTCTTTGGGGCTAGAATAATATTCCCTCTCTTAAAAGCTCTTTCAGGGAGAAAACGGTCATGGGGACAATGAGAGAGCTCTGTATTCTGGAGAGACATTTATCCCAGTCCTAAGGCTAGAACAAAGCTTACAATCCTCCTAAACTCTCCCTTTAAGCCTTCCCAACAGAGTCCTGACTCTGAATGCTTCCAGGTATGGGTTCCTTGTGCAGGGTTGTGTTTCACTGCACAAGGCATTTCTTGAAAGTGTGCCTAGAAGAGAAGTCAGGAGAATTAACATACAAAACTAGCACCTTCCCCATTTGTTTGCTTGTGGTTTTTAATCTCACTCTCAAAATCTTCTGTAATTCAGGTGGGGTATCTCTAAACAGGAGACAGCCAAAATCTCTATAAAGAAGAAGCTGTCATGGTGATCATGACAAGCCTGATACCCAAGATGTATGTCTAGTAAAGATAAGAAAGGCACAAAATTTACAGGTAGAAGGCAGCACCTTAAACAGAAATCCTTGTTTCCTTTTATATCCACCTCCTGAGCATTCCCCACACTGCCTGCATATTGGGCTCAGCCCTCAGCTGGTACCCAAGGGATGGGCTTTCTCTTCCACTTTGCTAAGCAAGCACTGAGCTCAGGGTGAGCAATAGCCCCCAGAGTGCCTCCCTAGTAAAGATGTTCTCTAGTGCACTGCAGGCTTCAGAGAGCAAAGCTTTGTACAGACTTCATGCTAGGCATTTCTGGAGCATTTCTGATGGTTTGTCTCCTGTTTCTTTTTGATTTTGTTTCTCTGCAGATCTTTGAACTAGACTATACAGGATCCAGAAAAGGTTAAGCACAGATTTTTGGTTTTTTTCCCCCTTCTTGGGAGGAGGAGACAGGCCAGCAGCCTGCAGGCAATCTTCCTTTACATTTAGTGAAACCTTTCAGCTTCAACAGCTCCACATGTGCTGCTACAGAACCAGAAGTGCCAAACTAATTTCTTACAGGTGGACAAATGAGGGCCCTTAGTGTTTGCACCTGTGTCTAATTTATTGCAACTGGCACCATGACATATTAGCTTGAGGCATAGGCCCTTGTCCCATGCAAGAAAGTGAGGTAGAATAAATCAGTGCAAAGCACTGATGCTCCTGAGGCACATTTATTCCAGCTAGCTGGAGATCAGGTAGTGCTGAAGCAGACTTCATCCTGCAGGGCAGTATAAGCCTGTCCAAGACTCTGAATATATAAGTAGTCTGTGATTATTTCAAAGATTTTACTATGAGAAAGATTAGAGCTCCAGGGAAGAGGTAGGGTTCCCATCTGTACTCTTGGTACTGTCCCAGTGCAGTGTCCTACCTATGACAATTTTTCCTCCCTAGAATGAAGGGTGTGACAACACTAAGGGATATTTTCCCATTTCAGAGGTGTTTTGGAATGGTTTAGTCATGAGCTATTAATGGTATCCCATTAACTGAGATGGTTGCACATGCAGAGTTTCATCAAGGTTTAATGACAAATGCCATGGGCTAATCACTATCTTGTTTCTGTTAATTGTTAACAATTATGCTTTCCACTATTACCCACTTGTGCACACTACCCAGACTTACAAAGGTGTGTGCATCCTCCTTGCCCACCTGAGGCAGCTTCCCCTACCCACATCAGTCCTCCTTGCCCACCTGAGGCAGCTTCCGCTACCCACGTCATCTTCTCATTTCTTTTCATCTCACAAGGCTGTTTTCTCTCTGTGCTCCTGCACTTTGGTCCTTATCTTCTCATTTCATCTCACAAGGCTGTTTTCTCTCCATGCTCCTGCACTTTGGTCCCAGGCTCTCCTGTGGGTGCCAGCAGAGGTTGCAGGTAGCAGTGGGAAATAGGGGCTTGCTGCTCTGGAAGGGGTTGCCTGAGTGTTTGTGTTGGGCTGATGAACACCAAGAATCACCATGATGTTTAGCCTAGTACAGACAGAACAAATAGGTTTCATCTCACAAGGCTGTTTTCTCTCCATGCTCCTGCACTTTGGTCCCAGGCTCTCCTGTGGGTGCCAGCAGAGGTTGCAGGTAGCAGTGGGAAATAGGGGCTTGCTGCTCTGGAAGGGGTTGCCTGAGTGTTTGTGTTGGGCTGATGAACACCAAGAATCACCATGATGTTTAGCCTAGTACAGACAGAACAAATAGGAGGCACTTCCCAGAGCACAGTTTGACCCAGGAGATGTGGAAGTGAATGCAAGGGGATTTTAAGAGACTGTGGTCAATGGGGTCTTCAGCCAGTGTGGCATCAGCCAGATGTGTGAAGTGGGCATCACTTCTAGAATAATTTAGACTGAGGTGCTTACATTAGCCTTCCTTCCTCACTGAACATTGTCAAGGGAAAGGAGACTCTCATTTGGCTTTTAAAAAAGCAGTAGATCTTGAATATGGATAAGGTTTTGGGGTGTGAGGGGTTTTTTTTCCCTGTAGAAAATTCAAAGAGGATTTTCTGTGTTGGAAAATCACAAGTTGACTCTCTTGACTGAAGAATGACAAAGGGAAAACACGGAGAAGATATGCAACACTGGGCTGCCAAGAAACTTTCTGGCTTGCTGATTCTGTAAGTATCCCATTAGAAACAAGCTCTGAACCATGCTGTGGATCTTTTCATGTTCTTGACTTACAGGACAGTTTAAACTTTGATTATCTATTCTGCTATCCATGATGTCAGTATGAATTAGTGTGCTATTCTTTGTAGTAGATAAAACTAGTGAAATTGTTTTTATTTTTTATTTTTAATGTGGATTTCTTAGATGTTGCTTCAGTTCCTGTAAATTCCAGAAGTTGGTGTGTTAATCCTCCCTGAAAAGAGCAAAGTTAAGGCATAATCCACCTCATAATTGGATGTTGTCTAATCTCAGCTCCACTTTGATGAGAGAGAAACACATGTTGAACTATTTGCTGTATTTATTATTTAGACATGTAACACCCATTCCCATGTTTTACAGTAGTAAGAGTCTAAGAATATTTGCTCAGCCTGAATAACTCTTAGCAACCACTTGCTGCTTCATTTATTTGTGGAATCAGTTCATGTAATTCGTTAGGTAACTTTAAATGTTACGCACATAGTTTGCTGCATTTTAGCTTTTGTCCTAAGAATTCTGGCTGTATTTTGGGCTCTGACTCCTGCAGAGTCATTGTCAGCTGATGGGAAACAGAGTAGGAAACGGCTGAAAAGTCAAATTCTCTTTGTCATAACATAGCACAGTGTAATTTTTTGGTAAAAGATAACACTATTTGTTCTAACAGCTCATCAGCAGTAGCAATTTAACTTCTACCCTGGAGTATCTGATTTTGACCTCTAACATCTCTTTTATACCATTGTAGTTGTAAGAGTCTTAAGAGCATTTTGATTTAGGCACAAATGCAGCAGTGTGATTAAACACACAATGATTTCAATCAGGATGAAGCTTGTACTTAAAGCTAATTATGTAGTTAAATATGCTGCTGAAGATGACATTTCTGCTGATTTATGCAAGGGGAAAATGGAATCCAAAAATACATATGAAATATGATAGGTATCTGTTTCTTTTGTGATACCATATCCTATCTCCTCCTCTTTTACCCATATCTCTTACTAAAAGACTATCTTTCTTAGGATTTTCAAAGACTTGATAATCAATTCCCGCAGCTATGCTGAAATCCCTAGATTTCTGCAAATAAATCTAATCCATATGCTTTCTATCTTTCCTTAGTAGTCTCACTAGACCTACAGTAGTTATTAAAGCAGTTTTGCGGCTAAAACTTCCATTTAGCTTTTCTTTTTTGTGTTATTCTATCTTCTGGAAGGACTGATGTCTGCAGAGACCTAAAACTTCCATTTAGCTTTTCTTTTTAGTGTTATTCTATCTTCTGGAAGAACTGATGTCTGCAGAGAGTATTAAGCTTTAAATCTTTGTGTTCCTTCATCCTCATAATTAGTGATGATGGGACACTTGCTGCTGTCACAGAGTCTCTGCCTGAGCACAGCAAACTCTCTGCTCACCCCTTTGTGAGTTCAGCCACCTCCTCTGCTTCAAAGACAGGGAGTAACAAGGGAAGACCAAAGCTTCTGGGTTTTCACAGCACATTCTAATACTGGAGCACTTTACCTGCTTTCTGCTGCTCCGATGTTTTCCAAAGGCCAAGACCTAACCCAGCATGGGCAGACTGGGACATCTGCTTAGCCACGAACAACTGGTGTAAAATTAGGTGGTACTTCCAGCCTGTTCTTGCCTAACACTCGTGTTCCAAGGATTCTGGCTCTGTGCTCTTGCTGGCACTTGAAGTTAAGCACCTGAACAAAGCCCATGGAACAATTTTTCTGTTCATTTCCAGGCATGGTGCTTTGCTCAGGATCTACCTGACTTTGTGGCTACTTCAAGCTAGTAAATAACACCTTATTGTTATTGTGTAAGATGGGAAGTCTTTCCCTGTGCCAGGTCAGCTTACAGTCCCTCACGATCTCCAGTTATGGAGAAAACAAAGATAACCTGTGCCCAGAAAAAGTCCAGTCACTGGATTTCTGCAGTCAGGACAATTCATCTACCCCTTGTCTTGAAGTTTGTTAAAAACACACTGCTTTTCCTGATGAGCAGTGATAGTCAACGGCAAACATTAACTCAAAAGACATAAATGCATAAGAGGCACTCTGGGACACTGCTTGATATGTCATGCCCAGTGTGGTTATAATTCTACCCTAAGTCCTGGTGCTTTGGTGCTATGCCCTTGAGCTACTCATAATGTTTATGCAAAGAGTGCCTAAAACATGAACATGCCTAAAATATGAGCACATCAGAGTACATGTTGATAGCCAGATGATGTGCATCAGTGGCACACGCTCCACTGGGCCCTGAGTGAGTGTACATGTTGATAGCCAGATGATGTGCACCGGTGGCACACGCTTCACTGGGCCCTGAGTGAGCGTAGGCAGCTCAGTTTGGCTTTGTCTGGTCCCACGTTTTGCCTTCCCAAGGACAACACGTCCCTGCAAGCAGGGCAGAGAGGTACAATACACCCTGGGCAGCCATGCAATCTACACAGGAGAGAGGTTGCAACCCCTCTAGTACAGCTGCTTGGGAACAGAAGTGTTTCCTTCCTGCACAGGTACGCCAGGCAGCAGACAGAGGATCCCTTCTGAGTCATATGCAAAAGGAAGGCATAACCTGTTTTTGAGGGTGGAGATACCAAAAAGCAGGACAAGAGGGTCTGAAGTTGGAGTGTGGTGGGCTGAGAAGGTGCTCCCCTGCCCTTTATCTGGAGCACTGACCCATAGCTGTATAGCTCCTGGTGACCCAGTACTTCCATGGGTACGAAGCAGGATGCAGCCTATGGCAAGGGCTGCTAGTACGAGAGCTGTAAAAAGAAAATGTGCAGAGTCCTTGAGGACAGCTGAAAGTAATTTTTAAAGAGGTCAAATGTGAATCACAATGTTTTGCCTTGGAAACCTTCTACTCTCACAAGCTGCTTTCATTCTGTGTCTTTAGAGAGGCAGCCCAGCGTGTTGGGGCCTTGGTTTGAGCCAGGCTGCCTCAACAGCATGAGTGAAGAATAATCACAAAATCCTGTCTCTTTAAAGCAGAAAATCCAGAAAATCTTCTTGCTGAGTATTCCTGTTATCATAGAGGTTCACAATTTATGTGGTATTTGTCTTTTAACCCTGAAAGAAACGGGTGACAGAAAACTGCACTCAGATGTGCAGATAAGCTCTAATATTCAGAAAGAACCCAATATTCAGAAAAAGCTCTCTGTGGCTTCCAATATATAATCTTGTATAAGAAAAAAATCCAGGCTTTTCCCCAGAATAAGTGTTGGGGAATTTATAGGAGGGGGATAATACCTTAGTTTAAAAGGGAAGCAGGGAAGTTTTGAGAGACAATCTCCAAACTGAGAGCCACAGCAACTCCCAGACATGGCACCATCTATTTAGCAGGAACTCATCTGCTTAGGACACAAGCAATAACTGATGCTTACTGATACTTACACAGTAGTGAATACAGACATACAGCCCTACCCTTTGGAACGAGACACTTAGATTTCCAGGTGGCCAGGAAAGAAGCACATGGAAATGTGAACTCCTTTGCTCCAGAGCCACAGGGTGAGCACCGAAATGCAGAGAATTCTCTTCTTTGTTTTCAACTTTGTGGCAGTGCACTTAGCAGTTCCTAACATAGAGGCAAAAAGGTCAGCTTTTGGCTGCTGCAGAGAAGAAATGAAGGGATCCAGCAGCACAGCAGTTCTTTAGTCCTCTTGTCTTTTTAAGCTATGCATGATTCATGGGGTACATTAGCATCCCTTCAACAGAAGGACATGGATCATTAATGCACAGGTCCAGAGGAGATGTGAGTGACTGCTTTCTGCTTTGGTTACAAATCACACTGTCTACCCTGCACACTGCCAGCCTTGCCTGTGGTTCTTATCTGTGCAGCACTCCCCATCTACGACAAGCAAATTCTCTGGGTTCCAGTGTGTCATGTTAGATACACCGACTCTACAAGGAAATCCTACTGCTTCAGGAAAATGTGCACTGATGAAAGCAATCAGTGTCCAGAAAGAGTTATGCAGAGGAGCTTAACTCAACGTGCTACAGCAGGTCACTAGGGCAGACCCTCTGCTTTTGGATGTGGAGCACAGTGTCTATGTCATCACTGCAGTACTGCTGGCTGCCCTGGGCGGAGATGATGCCCTTCTTCTGGCTTACCTTTTGTTCAGGTCAGACAAAAGCATGTTGTGTGGCAAAATTGAAGGGCATTGCAAATTCAAAATAATTTTTTTCACCCACCACTACGTCTTTAGGCCTTGTGTCTTTAGGCCTCTGTGTTCTCTTTGCAAAACAGTAGCTGCATAAGGCATAAGAACTGTTGTCCAAGGTGCCTGATTTGACAGTAAAAAGTTCTAGTTTAATAAACAGGCCAGGGACAGGCAGACTGAAAATACCAAAAAAAATTCCAGGTGGATCACTGGTGGAGCACAGTGTGATCAAAGGTAAATTATTTGCAATGGACTATGCACACAGGAAAATCAGGTGTTTCTACTTGTCTGAGTGGTAGTAAATTATCACAGTATCACTGAAGTCTGGGACTGTACATGCACAAATACTCAAGGTCAGACCTCTTTGCTAAATGTGCTCTTTCTCATCTAAGCTCCAGCCTATTCAGTGAATTAATATCTTACCTAGCAAAGCCTGTCCATCTTCCCAGCAAGCTCCTCTAGAGTGAATAAAGAGGTGTCTTTCCCCCTGCACTTGGGGGAACCTTCCTATGTGCCCCTGTCCTTTGTCCCTGGGGTTACTTGGGAGTGGGAATTGCAGTCCAGACCTTTACAGTGCTGCTGCAGGGAAATGTAAGTGTTGTGCCCTGGAGTCACACCACAACTGCATCTAAAATTTGCCCTCAAGCACTAAATAAAATATTTTAATATAAACTTCCACCTTCATCTTTACTGCTCTTACAGGGAGGATCCAGATGTTCAAGTGTGACTCTTCCTCCCAATTAGCAATTTCAGGAAATCAAAATACATGTTCAGAGAAGTGAAATCTTACAGATTTGTGGCCATCTGGGACTCATCTGCTGCCCAGTCTCCAGACAGATCCTGCTTTTCAGGGTGCTGTGTACAGGCAGCTGTATTTGCATAGCATTTCTTGTGGGCTCACCATTTCTTGGGAACTAGTTTCCAAATGTCTTACTTGACTTCTGCACGTAGGCAAAAACAGCTGCAGAAAAACTAAGATTAGTTTGGTCTATTTCTGTCCCAGAAGGTGTCACTGAAGAGCCAGAAAAAGTGCAGGTTTAGTAATAGTTACAGAATTGTAATGGGGCCCATGTGGACTGCAGTTAGAAAAGAATCCAGGCAGATGATTGCTGGTTGTTTAGAATAATTCAGGTTTGGGATTTGTGAAAGCTATTCAAGCTTAAGTAGTATTGAAAAAAACTCAGTTTTTATAATCCTACTGAGAAAAAACCCCAAATGAGTCTGAGCTGCTTGTTAAAATTGTGATGCTGTGAGTTGGTTTAAAATATTCTACTAGATTTACATGGTCAGAGTGTGTTCTCTGGAATACAATAATTAAACATGACTGAAGAAGAGAAAATGGTCTACATGTCTTGCATTTTAGGATATTATTTATTTGTTTCTATTCAGAATTGCTGCTTCTAGATTGTCAAAGAGACAGAAACAACTCATCTCTAGAATGAAAGGCTCATCCATCTGACTGGCAGCAAGAGTTTGGACCTGCTGGATACAGCTACATCAATACCCCTAAACTTATCAGGCACC
>NW_008665249.1:15978-17918 GCF_000695815.1 Acanthisitta chloris | reverse complement strand
TAACTTTTTTTTACATTTTATACCACTCAAAATGCACAACTGTCATGAATGTTAAAAAATTATACGATGAAACAAAAAATCCCCACTCCAAACCCTGCCTTAATCTACTTATAGTAAGACTAAATTGGAAAGGTGTCTCTATCTTTCTTATCCAGCTGACCTATTGTAGTCTCTCTCTGATGAGAAGACTGTCAGAAGTTCTTTTTTTTTTTTGCATTTGTCTCATATTTCAAGTGACATTCATTAGTGAGGACTCCATACTAGCTGAGCTTGTTAGCTAATGTACTCCTTTGAAGTCCTTTGTCAGTTCTGGACAGATATAATTTTTCTTCCAGGAGAAAATTGTATTTCTTCTTTACTTGGTGGTTATCTGAAGTATCCTTTCTTGAGATGAAAATATCTCTTTGCCAAACCAAATATCATCTTCTGTTCTGGTCTTACTAATTAATAACTATTTGCATCAACAGTGGATAAAAGTATTCTGAGTGGTTTGTTTGTGACCCTGTATGCATGAAACTTTTTTCTCTGGTGAATATTATATTGCAACTCAATTCTGAACTCTAATGCAAACATTAGAATGGGTTAAATTCATATAGGCTATAACTTCCTCTTTATTGAGATGAAGGTCTTTGGGGTCATATAGGGTCTGAGCACACTAACCCTTAACATCTTCCATCTAAGTGCCCAGGGCTGCTTGAATAATTCTGCTGTGGTCACTGAAGTGAAAAGCACAGCTTGGCTTTCATGAACTGCTGTCTACACACTCTTAAACTGATGTTTGTGACTAAGTCATGGTAGAATGATGTCACGATGAAGTTCAGGTTGTGAAAAATGTGGTCTTCCATAATCTCCAACTGTTTTACCTTGTGCAAAATGGATAGAAGTACCTCAGACTTGTGGCAATACATGAGAATTTACACACTTCCATGTATTCAGTCTATTCTTCTTTTGCAGTAATGCACACCTGAATTTTGTTAAAAGTCCAGTGAAACCTCAGGGTGACGATTATATACTTGATATCATTTCAAAGAAAACCAACTTCAAGCCTAGTATGGACAAAGTGAAAACATTCTTGTAGTTCAGTCACTCTTTTGACTAACACAAGAATTCAACTTGTTTTTTTGTTTGTATGTTTGTTTGTTTTTTCCCCTCAGGCTGAACATCTTTCTGAATTCATTCTTTTGCATGAGCCTAGACTCAAGGTATGAAACCATAGGCAGAAGGTGAATAACAGGACAGGTTCTTGCCAGGAGTCTTTCTTCTGTCTGCTACACAAATGCATTTTAAGGAAATTTTAAGGGATTTAAAGGGAATTTTAAAGGGATTTTAAGGAAATTTTTAAAGGGAATTTTTAAAGGGATTTAAAGGGAATTTAAAGGGAATGTAACGGGAAACTAAAGGGAATTTCAAGGGAATTTTAAAAGGGAATTTAAAGGGATTTTTAAAGGGAATTTGAAGGGAATTTAAAGGGAATTTTAAAAGGGATTTAAAGAGAATTTTTTAAGGGATTTAAGGGAATTTTTAAAGGGAATGTAAAGGGAATTTAAAGGAAATTGTAAAAGGGATTTAAAGGGAATTTAAAAGGGATTTTAAGGGAATTTTAAAGGGATTTTAAGGGAATGTGAAAAGGGATTTAAAGGGAATTTAAAGGGAAATTAAAGGGAATATCAAGGGAATTTTAAAAGGGATTTTAAGGGAATTTTAAAGGGATTTTAAGAGAATTTTAAAAGGGAATTTTAAGGGAATTTTTAAAGGGAATTTGAAGGGAATTTTTAAAGGGATTTAAAGATAATTTTTAAAGGGATTTTAAGGGAATTTTAAAAGGGAATTTAATGGGAATTTTAAAAGGGAATTTAAAGGGAATTTTAAGGGACTTAATGGGGAATTGAAAGTGATTTAAAGGGAAAATAAAGGGAAATTTTAAAGGAATTTAACGGGAT
>NW_008665249.1:0-15194 GCF_000695815.1 Acanthisitta chloris | reverse complement strand
AGGGATTTAATGGGGATTTGAAAGGGATTTAAAGGGAAATTAAAGAGAATTTTAAAGGGATTTTAAGGGACATTTTAAGAATTTTTAATTAGGGATTGGGATTAGGATTAAGATTGGGATTGGGATTAGGGGTCAGGATTAGGGATTGGGATTAGGATTGGGATTGGGATTAGGGATTGGGATTAGGATTAATATTAGGGATTAGATTAGGATTAAGATTAGGATTGGGATTAGGATTAGGGATTGGGATTAGGATTAGGATTGGGAGTATGATTAGGGATTGGGGATTGGGATTGGGATTAGGATTGGGACTAGCCCAGAGGATAGACCTTGTTAGGAGATGCAAAAAGTCTGGTGTGGAAATAGACTTCAGAGCACAGCTGATCACTTGTATTTTGGGGTAAAGTAGCTCATGCACAATTAGGCAGGGCTTAGCTGGTGGCTTAGTGCTCCTTGTTAACAGCACTTTTGCTGTCTCAACTGCAGCCTCTAGAGGTGGAGCCTAGAGAAGGTTAGAAGGAATTTAGAGTCAAGAGATTCCTGTGGCTACTGGGGACTGAACATGTGGAGAATTTTGCATCAGAGAATGAATGCCTTGAAACTTGCAATGCTGTGTTATTCCTCAGCTAAGTCATCTTATGTTCTGTAACAAAATGAAATGATTCTTGGAATGTGGTGGGAAGGGGTTAATGAGTTTGGACATGCTTAGTTACAACATACCTTTAAAGGAATAATGCATTTATCTTCTTGCTCTTTGCTTCGTTCCTGTTGTGTCAACATTACATTATAAAGCACAACCATCATGGTTTTTTTATATAGTCTAGGTCTTTAGGCCTTTTCTTAAGGATGGGAGGAAGAGCTGGGATTTTCTGCCCAGTTGCTTTGCTGTGATTTATTATGCATTATCGATAGACACAGAACTAGCACAGATTTGGCAATGATGTAAGAGGCCTCAAGGAACCTGAGGTGTGAATTCAACCAAGAACAACAAGTTATACACAGCAAGATGGGTGTCCTCTCCATTTGGAAAAGGTAGTTTGAGTTACAGTTTTAAGTCTTTTCTCCAGTGTTAAATGTCTTATGAGACTTGATTTGAAACATAAAGCAGAGACATTCAGCTTACCTGTCTCCATAATGTGTATGGGAAAGAAATTCATCATTAATGTGGGTGGCATAGAAAACCCTCTCAAAGGGTTATTAAATACTCTGCTCTTAGCCAGTCTCTTAACTACCGAAGACCATGTTGTGATCTGATGTGGGGGTAAGATTATCCTACACCAGCCTACTGCAAGTTGTTGGTTCCTTCCCCAGAAACATTTGCTACTGTCTGAGGCAGGATAATGACTAGATTATTGTATCCATGTTCCCATTCCTGGGCTTGAAAGAAAGTAATTGGAGGGTCTTATAAAAAACCAACAAAAAACCCCAACTGAGTGGTTTAGTTGATTTATTGAGCTATATAAAATCATAGAATCATCAAGATTGAAGGAGATGTCTAAGATCAAGTCCAACCATTAACCTGTCACTGCTGTGACCCTAAACCATATCCTCCAGCATCGGATCCAGACACCTCTTAAACACTTCCAGGGATGGTGACTCCATCACCTCCCTGGGCAACCTATTCCAGTGCCTGAGCACCTTAAAAGCGAAAAAATGTTTCCTAACATCTAATCTGACTCTCCCCTGTCTCAGTTTATGACCATTCCCTATGTAGCTGGGATATATTCACTCAGTTCTCTGCTCCTTAGGGTATTGATGTTGCAGATCTCATCCCTTCCTCTCATTTCCATAGCATGCCCTCAGCTGAATTGGTTTATCTTGCCTATACTTTAATACAACACAGCTTTTTGATACATTGCTGCTCTCTGAGGTAAAGAACAAAGGAGGGAGAATTTATTTTTTCCCTGAGAGAGCTATGCCAGGTTTATTGCTCCAATAGACTTCCAAGGTTTGAAGTAACATAAAAACCTGTCCCAAATTCTACAAAAAAATGTGCCTTCTTCTTTGATAAAAGCCACTCAAAGTTTTCCTAACCCCTTGAGAACCAGATGAACCATCCAGTGGCTGCAAGTACTTTCAATAGCAGAAATACCATAAACTCATGGAAATGTATAAGAAAAAGTGTTCTTTTGTTTCGATAAAAAGAAAATAAGCTGGAAAAAAACCATGTTTTTAACAACATAATAGTCTCTACACAATGACATTCTGCTTAAAAGTTAGGTGCTTACACTGAGGCAGTCCAGAAGAGGAGTCTTGCAGGTCTCAGTGCTGGAATATTGCCATTTAATCTTTCCTCTGGCAGATTAGCACAGAGATTACATAGCCTCTGTGCATTGTTATCCACAGAAATAAAACCTATACGAGTTTGTTCAGCCGTGCTCCTCACTTTATTTATCCATTTTTTATTTCAGCTGCTAATCTGCTAAGGATTTCAGCCTTTAGCTCAGGGTTATCAGAATGGCATTGTGAGTGGATAACATCTGTTTCAGCTTTCATCCATCTAGAACACAGACATTAATCACTAGAAATGGAGTGTGAAATGGAAAGAAAAGTTAAATGCACATTTGATTCTGAAAGCTCTCAGAGAAAATGTCTTTCAGGGTCTGACCAGAGGGAGAGCTCTGCTCTGCTATATTTGGGGTTGCCTGTGCTCCTTGTGTGAAAAGCTGGTCATGTTATCTGGTACAAATTCTGCTTCTTTCAGTTTGTTTTAAAGACAGAATAAAACTTTGTCCTGTCTCTCTTAAAAGAAAAGTTCAAACCATCTAACCCCAAAACAGTGCATCTGTTTAGTTCAATTTGGTTGTGGTTATCAGTGTGGAGGCAAATAAAGCTTCTCTTCCCATGCTTTCTGTGCCCCAGTTTGTGTCTCTAGCCATGAGCCACTGCAGACTCATGCTGCAAATGGATATCTGTGGCCAAGTTTCCTGGGGTAGCAAAGAAAATACAGCAAGGACTAGCAACAATCTTGAACCAAGACACAATGAGCTGACTTACTGGGCTTTTTCTGTTCAGAGTTTCTAGATTTTCACAGATGTGGTAAGGAACCGTGTTGGGTTTTTCACTGGTCTGGCATGTGCCATGGTAGTTGGACTCTTAATTTTTAAGTCACTTTAAGAGCAATCACCAGTCCTACCTTCATGGGAGCAGTTAGGCATGAGGCTGCTTAATTTTCTCCCTGGATTCACTTGCTGTTGTACATTTAAATCTTTTTAGTGAACTTCATCTGTCTCTAGTTTGCCCTTCCACCACGCTTTCTCCTTTTGTCTGCTAAAGGTTTCCCTTCTAGCTAGAAACACGAGTCTCAAAAAGCAGTACTGTTGGAAGGAATGTATAGTCAGTAAATCAGGTTTTACGTGATGGCAGTCAAACAGCTACTGCAGAGAGCTGTCCTGTTTTTTCAAGGAGGGCCATAAGATTTACTCCTCTAAGCAAATTTTTGTAGTTAAAACGCACACGTTGGGTGGTTAATTCGGCTTGATGCTGACTGTGTGTACTTCTCTGACAGTTGCATGGAGGAGTTTTACAGCACAATGGGCTGGATTTGCTCCATTTGGTGAGGATTTATCTGTACCAGATACACTCTCTGCAGTGAAGAACATGCTGGGTTTTGTGGTCACTCTGGAAATCAGGAGGTGGAAACTGGCTACATTCAGACCTAGCCAATGGTTTGTGTTTTGCATGTATGCCCTTTCGCAGAGGTGATTTCCAGCTTTGCTTCTCACATCACTAGATACTCAAAAAGCTTGCAGTAATTATTTTCTGAACCGGTCAGAGAAGGCTTCTCATGGAATTCCTCCAAAACCACAGAATATAATTCATCCACAGCAGTCAATACTACCTATTTCTGTCATTTTAAAACTTCTTTTTCATCAACAGGCAGTTGATTGAGTTTGTCAAGGCACAATTTCTGTGCAGTGCAATGAATTCAGCAGATTACCTGTCCCTGTTTCTTTTATCATTCCTTCCCCTTGTCACACTTTGAGATTAACTGTTCTCAGCATCTTCAACTCTAGAAGTTGCTCAAGTAAACCATTGTAGCTCATTAAAAACACTCCAACAACCCTTGCTCACCCATCAGGTGAGCGCAGTAACTGGAAACACATGAGAAGTGCCCTGTTTCCAGAGCCTAAGAAAGGTGTCTCTCTGGGAACAAGAAGGAAACCTATTAACAAGAGTATTACTTCTCTGGCATTTCGAAGCTGAGCCCATCCCTAACATTTACATAAAAGAGTCCTTCATTTGGTGCCCTCCCCCTGAATTCCCTGCAGTTTAACTGTAGGTAGACTTAAATATATTCATTTTATGCACAGCAGCAGCCAAGCTCTGTATTCTTCAAGCTCTGTATTCTGGGAAATGTTTCTGCAGGCCCTTTGGTCCTCAGATTTCTTTGTCTGCTTTGTTAAGAAGTAGAATAGTTAATGTTTACTGGCATTATGGTTACAATACTTGTCAGCTGAGTTGGCATCTGTTCAAGTGAAGGCCAATATCATGCAGCAGAGATCGGTCTCTCTTCGAACGTGGCTTATCAACATGGGAGAGTTAAAATGGAATGGGAGAGACTTTGAACATCTGCAGTTAAACCAGCAGCAGTTCCCAGGAGGACACTTCATGTCTAAAATCAAGGCCTGTCCTTTTTACTGTATATTGCTGCATATTCTTTTACTATTCTGACCAAATCCAGTCTTCACCTAAAATGACAATGTCCACCCTGGTCTAACATGAACAACGTCATTAGGCCAGTATAACCAGGGTAAAAATAAAACTACATAGACAAGCCCACAGGTACTACTATATTCACTTTGTGCTCGGAAATGTCCTTTCCCATTTTAACAGGAGAGAATTTACTTTTATGAGTGAGCTGAGAGTCTGCCAAGCAACTGCCAGACATCAAATCCTTTGTGTTTTCTGGAGCTGATGCCATTTACCTGTGTTTTGAGTAAGTCTGACACCACCCTCAGCCTCCCTCTACTAAGCAAGCTTTTCTTTCTGTTAGAGAAAAGAAAAGAGAAGAAAGAAGAAGACAAATTGTTGCCAGTTCTCAGCCTTATGTTTTTAGGGCTATGTTTTTTAGGGTGTATCTTACTGGCCTTCTTATGAAAAAGGCATAGAAAGACATTTATTAGTTGGTTTTTTTCCTGCACAGGCAACAGCCTAAACACAGAAATAGAGACACCATCTCTGACTGATTTGTCTCTTCTATACAAGTAACTTTTCTTCTTTGCAGATCATTTTAGTTTTGGAAAATATCATCCATTAGAAGACTCATTGGTACTTTTAGAAACTCCTTCTGTCTTTTTAAGGGAAAATCTAATGAATCCACAGGAAAGCAATAGAGAAGAACAAGTCAGTAACTGTGTTTCTCTGTAAAAGTGCTGAAGTGCACTAATGAACTGAAATAAAATATTATTATTGATATCGGAATAGGAACAATTGCAGTTCCAGACATGGTAGGTAAGAGATGCACTGATGTCAAGAATTTAAAATGTAAGCAAACAAATCTGTGGGAAAGATTCCATTCCGCAGATGAAGAACTGTGAACAGGTAAAAAGGTTTCAAAGAGAAATTCAGTAGCAGAGGCCAGAACTGGAACATGGTCTGATGTGGATGTTTTCTTCTCACCTGATCATTCTCTCTTTCCTTTGGACTCTATGCTTTGTACCAGCTCACAGAACAGACTTTTTGAAACTACTTAGTATTCATCACAGATGACAGTCTTGTAATTTTGTGAAAAGTAACATCTGTTCAGGGAGAAACTGTGTGTACATGTATAAGCAGGTTTCCAAGACATGTATTTGAGAGAAGAGAAAATTGTCTTGCTCAAATATCCCTAAAATTTACCAGCCTATTCAACACAATCCAGTGACCCAACCTCAGAGCAATCTTTCTGAGGAAAGAAAAAGAACACATAATGATGTCAGCTCCCCAGCTGGCACCCAGTGGTATTGTTCCATTGCAGGTCTACTCCTTTGCAGTTTTGTTGCCTGATAAAAAGAATTTCCTGTCACTGAAAAGTGGAATTTTTCTATGTGCTGGACTTAACTCTGGCTTTAACCTGCAAAGCCTTATATCCATGTTGCTGCTGATGGAGCATCCTATGAGCTTCCTGACTGAGTCCAGAACTACCAAGTTTCATCTGCTTTCACTGGAAAGTTTGGCAGAGCTGTGAGGAACACAAAGTTTTGCTGCAGAAGCACAAGCTGACTGAGATGCTTGGCACTGAAAATAGGCTGAATTTTAAGGTTTTGATATGACCCTCACACCCCAGAAGCTTTATTTGGATCCTGCTTTGCTTAAAAAACCTCTTTTCCCAAGAGTTACTTAAGGTACTTTTGAAAAGCACTATAAAATTAGCTCACCATATTCAAATGCAATTATTTGTTTCCTCCTGAGATCAGCTGAAGAGTATATTTTATTCTACTCTTCATTCTGCTCTCTCCTTTGTAGTCAGTGGGGAGCAGGACAAGAATTAATTGCATGTCAGAGGGTCTTTTGTTCTGGGTAGGAAAATATCATTGATGATCTTGAACTCTGGTCTCATTCATAAATACCTGATCAACATTACTCTTCTAGTTATACAAGTATAAATGCTAGTAATATTACTTTAAACTAACACATATGTATAGTCCTATGTTTCATATATTGTGTATTTATTACAGTTTCTCAGTCATTGAAACCACAGGTAGCATTTGTTGTTCAAAACTATGGTCTGTTTTTCACTGATTGCCTTTTAAGAAGACATCTGTTCTTAGAAGTTGTTCTTACTTTTAATCCCTGTATCTTTACCATGAGAGTTCAAAGTGAATGGCTGCTACATTTAATATAGTTCATCTTCAAAACAGTAGCATCAAGCCACCATGTGACAGCATCTGGTTGACAAAAGCAGCCTCTGGCCTCATTGCACAGCTTGTGTGCAGTGGAGGTCTGGGTGGAATATGGGGCTATGGTGCTCCAGCTGTGGATTCTGTTTCCAGCTGTGCCCCATGTAGGTTACCTGCTCCACTTGCCACACAGCTCTTTTCCCCCAGGTGTGAAGTAGGGGTGAGTAGCCTGACCCTCATGGCCAGGCAGTAATTGAGGGAGTGCATGATAGAAGGGCTAAGTAATATGCTCCAGGGCTTGTACAAACCTAAGGAGCTGTTACCAGTCAGTAGATAAGGTGATTTTATCCTAAAATCTGTGTCTTTGCATTCAGGAGTATTTTTATCCACCAGTAAGTATCTCTTTTTTACTTCCAGTCAGCAGCCTGCTCGTATCTCAGATGTCACTCTCTTTTTTTTTCCAGACAGATCAGCAATGTGGTTTTGAGGTAAATCTCCAGATCATCTTTATTTACTGCTCTTTGATTCATAGCCAGAGCAGGCTCAGAGCACATGCACCTGGAAACCCTTTCAGTGAATCAGCATGGGAAGATGTACTCTAGGAGCATGCCTAATTCACTGCAGTTGTTGATGGATGTTGACTTGATGGGACCAGACTAAAGCTAGTCCAAAGCCAGCTCTCTGAAATGCAAATAGTGTGGCTGTTGCATCCTGATGACCAATTTCTTTGACCTACAGATCTGCTCTTGCTGGCTAATACAGCAATAGCATGAGAATCACACACCACAGCAAGCCTGATTTCACTGTATGAGGACACCAGGACACAAAGGAATTGGCAGTGGAACAATAAAGTTCATCAGTGCTGATAACACCCAGGATACAAATAATCTTATTTGCAGAATGATGGAACAAATACCTACACTGGTCACCATCAGGTCACCTACATGAGCATCACACTTCCCAAGGTATTATCCCACTATTTCAAGACTCCAGTAGCAGCTAAATCCAGTCATCCTCTGTGAGAGTGCCTTTGTGTTTGGACTTCAGTAGCACAAGCCTAATCAGTGACTCTGGGACCAAATCAGGTTCTTGGTGGCATAAAAGAGATGAACAATTTGCTCTGAAACAAACCTTTGTGTGATGCCCTTTTGGGCTCTGAGTCAGAGCTCTGATAGTGTTGGATCTGTTCTGGGGAAAGAGATTTTTCTTCCAGACTTCAGTCTTTTATGCTTTACTTCTATAATTGTAATTTGTGATAGGAACACTGTACAGGTCTCCCTGTTTGAAGCAAAAAGAGGACAAAAATACTGGCACCCCTCTGTGCAGACAAACCAATAAGCCAGCTGCCCTTCAGCAGTAGCAAAAAATATTATTGTACTTTCTCTTCCTGATCTCCTTCAAGCCCCTGTGGGAGTCCATGGGAGGCATCAGCAATAACAACGAGTCTTTAAAATGAATTGCAATAGCCAAGGAGATTTTTTTGCTTGATCACAAATGGAGACAGAAGATGGATTTCAGAGAGAAGAGCAAGAAAGAAGCTGTGAGAGGTTCCATAATTTATTAGAGATGAGCTGGCTGCAAGAGTGAGTCAAGAGTCAGGCAAAATAAAAAGGGTCAAGTATGAGAACAAACACATCCTGTAATGTTTGGAAGCAGCTGCAAGTTTGGAAATATGATACAGTGTTTTTACAAAGCTTCTAATAGAGCTGATTTGTGCCTCTCTGGCCTGACTTCCAGATCAATAGTATACATTGAATGCCAGGAACTAGATTCAGTAATCTGTAAGTCAAAATGCTCCTCTCTGGAGAGAATGAAGTAATGAACAAACTGGAATTAAGCTGTGATTTCTGTCTGTCTTGATCCAGATTTACCTATGGACAGAGTATCAATCAGTCAACACATGACTAAATAAGTGTAGAGAGATAAGTACTGGCCTATATGAAGATCTGTGTGTCTATATTTATGAGTCTGAGAGTAAAATCTTTCATAGAGATACATGTGTTTATGTTTTTGTTGTAATATTTCCTGTATGACAATAGCACTCAGTACAAACAGATTAGACTTGTTGGCATTTGTTCCAAAGTTTATTTGGGGCAGGAAGAAAAATAAAAACCAGAAAATAAACCAGAAAAAACCCAGCTGCTTGTGAAGTTTGACTTCATATGAACATTTCCCATTAGCTATTGAGGAAATCTGTGATCATTCAGAAACATGTCAGCTATCCATACTGATATGGATGTTCCAGTCCTATGCAGCCATGCAAAAAGGTTATTTACATGTATATTTGTATGGTTAGATTGGATGGTGCTCTGATCAACCTGATCTAGTTGAAGATGTCCCTGCTCATTGCAGGGTGGTTGGACTAGCTGACATATAAATGTCCCTTCCAACCCAAACTATTCTATGATTCTACATATGGATATGTTTACATATACATGTATGTTTTTGTTTTATCCTTCAAGGCTTTGTAGCAGCTAGCTTGCTTTGCAATTAGCTTGAAATATGACCAAGAACAAGGGCTATTGGAATGTTTTTGAATAGAAAATTGGTTTCGTGTCATGTCTTATCAAGGGTTTTGAAATCTAGCCCAGATTTCACTGGACAATTTGTCAGATCCTGGATATCTCGGCTGCTTTCCAGGCTGCTGCTAGCTGCAGAAGGAACCTTGCTTACCAGATCAGCTCAGCATGTTGGGCTATTCTCTGAGATGAGACTTGCAGTCAGTTACTGGCCAGGCCTGGAGGAGCAAATCGATGGCAACCAAACTCTGATCTGTTTTTCACACCAAAGCCATAATGGCAGCATTCAGCTCAATTTGCTCAGTTAGACACTTGGAGGAGAATGAAATAGGTTCATGGTGCTTGATGTGAACAGGCTTCATCTGAACAGTAAGAAAGTAGAAACTGAGGTAGTCACAACTAAACATCATTTGACTCCAGCTGTAGCTAAAACCCAGGTGTGTGAAACAGTTTTACCTCCCAATACAGACTAATCTAGGACTCCTGAAGGAGAGCCCTCTTGAGACAGATGTTTATGTCAGTGAAGGTGCCAGATAGGCAAGGTGTGGCCTGCCTGAGAAGACTTAATATAAGATGCCTAAGATCACAAAAGGTCTCTGGGATAAGTTCTGGGAAGAAGTTATTGAAATGACATTGTGTTTAAACTCCTGAAAAACACCCTTGGGGTTAAGGTTATACAAAGCATGGTACCATCCAAACATATGATGGGTCATACAGAGAAAATAAACCAGGTAAGAGCATCTGTGATCTTTATCTTGTTGCTGGCAAGTCTTTAAAGCTGCTTCCAAAGCCTCTGCTACAACCTATTGCTGGAGATTCTTTCTTGAAAGTTCAGAATCTCCTTTGCAGGACCATTAGAGCTGTGAGTGGCTCATCAGCCCTTTGGAGGCTTAGCCTACGGGGTGAAATTGCTAGTCAGGTAACATCTTTGCTGTAATCTGAGCCCAAATGTGGACATGTGAAAATCTTCTGACCACAGTGTATGGGTAAAGAAAGACTCTCAGATTATTTACTTACTCTGTCTCCTGCAGGGCTGCTCCAGGCAGGGAGCATGGCACCAACATGGCCAACATCCATCATTCACAGAAGTGTCTCCTAAGCTGAACTCAAGGCAGTCTATAGGGACTATTGCAGACAGAGAACAACATAGCAGAAAAGAAGATGGATTACAGAGCAGCAGGATCTAAACAAGATCTCAGAATTGTGTTATTTACTCATCTCAAAAGCAGACTGACAAGAAGAAGGACGGGAGCTGGCCTCTGATACTGCAGAGTGAATGTATTAGCCAGGAGAAAGGTTCTTGCTAGCAAAACATTCAGGAAAAATTACCTCTGCTAACAGAGACCAAAAATACCAACCAAAAAACCAACCCAGCCAGATACATTATCTCAGCAGGGAACACACTGACAGACAGGAGCTACCACATTAAACAGAAGCAGAGTCTACAGTATCGAGAAACAGTGGCATCCTGCTCCTTTTGATGCTTGCCCACTGCCAGCTGCAAAGTTTTCACACTGCTACTTTTATGCTCTGCAATGTGACATGAAACTCTTTACAAAGCAGATACACCCTGTATCTGTTACTCACTGTGCAGGGGGAGTAACTGTGTAGAGCCCCAAATTTCAGCAGTCATCAGGCACTGAAAATTTTCCTCTACCTTTTGCCACAAGAGGACTCCAGTTTCCAGTGGCTCCCAGGGAGATGTTTGTGGGTTTTTCTAATTAACTTCCCCAGAGACCCATTCCAGCAAACTAGCAATTAGGAACCTGGTTTAGCAGCAGCTCTGTTTTTCAAAATGTAAAATGAACAAACATGCTTAGTGTGGACCTGCTTTTTCAGAGCTCTAAACAGACTACTATTTGTTAACAAGAAAGTCTTGCTCTATCCAGCTTTGGCATCAAATATTTTTGCTAAGAAACTTTGCACTGAGTAAAAGTGATATTTTTCTTATCATTAACTATATACAGCTGTGTTGAAGCTTATGGCTAATGATAAAGACTTGTGTTTAATAATGTCTTTTCCAACTCATTTGTTTTAAAGCTTCCTGCTTCTTGTATCACTATGTGCCATGAGCTTAAGGGCAAGTATCTTACAATGCTAACAACCATTCATATGATGTCTGATTAATGTGGTTATGGCTGTAGAGACATTGTAGTAATTATAAAGATAGGAATATGATTGTTCTCTCAATTTCCATTTTAATAGAGGCCAATAAATATATCTTATGGCTTTTATGGTATTTAACAGTCTTACTAGTCATAAATGGGAGCTTGTAGAACTACTGTAGATATGTTGTGAGATATCGGAAAGCACAAAACACAAGTCTTCTGGACTCTGCAAAATGTATGTATTTGCAGTTCACATAGGTGGGCTGTGATCCCTGTTGGGGGAAAGAAGAGCTCAGCAGTTAGTGAAAAGTGAAGGATTTGAAAAGGAAGACGCAGGGAAAGCACTACAACCATTTCCTAGGCAGGCTGCTGACCTGAAAGAACTGAGTGACGAGTCTGTTCCTGCAGCTCACCTCCCTGTCTGCCTTTACCACAATTTTTAGACAGCACTGATACTGTGTCATTGCACATCTCCAAGGGTTGCCATAGAAAGACATTAGATACTGCTTTTCAGTGTCTGACTATTCAGGTCTTTGAGTTGCATTATTGAATTGTAAACACTGGAGTAACTCAACTGAAACACTTTGACTTCACTCTCCCAGCACTAGAATTACAGCTTATTTTGGTTTGCTGTTTTTGTTACCTTTCCTTATGACAGAGTTCACACCAGTTTACAAGCCCTCTTAGAACCGAGTTATATTGCTGTGGTGGGAAAGTTAAGTGTTGCAAACACTGGCAAATGCCCAAAGAAAATATCACAGCTGAAGACCCCTTTAAAGGAATATTTGTTTCTTGCAAAGGAGAACTAAATTCAGAAGGGTTCTCAGCACTAACTGCCAGGAACATCCATCAGAGAGCTTTTGTCAAAGGGATATGTCATAACTAGGGGACACTGATGAATTAGCTTTAAACTAGGGAGCTCAGGTGGTGTCAGAACAGAAGATGGTGCACACAGCAAGGGTGCAGCATTGGGTCATGAGCTCTGTACTCCACATCTACCTAATTAGGGTTTTATGGGCAGATCAGGTATATTTGCATGAACTGCAGACAGCACATAACCAGCAGAGCTACAGCAGATGTGTCTTCTGAATGACTGTTAAACAGAACAGACACTAGAGGGCTGTGGAAAATAGCATTTTAAAATATTAGTGTTTGCGTGGTTTAGTTTCACCACCTTTCTGTAGGAGATTTATAAGGAGGAGAATGGGTCCAGGTCCTGACTTTGGCAGACAAACAGGGAAGTGATGGATGTTGTTCTTCTTGTCTAACTCAGTCAGGGGACCCATCTGGTGCAAGGTCTGAAGACATAGCAAATTCAATTTCAAGGCTTCCTGGACAACATCAGAAAGGCCATGGCTGCATGATGCAAAACATCAGTCTGATGTAAATTTTCTCTGATGGTCCAGTTTACTTACAAAATATTGACAGTTTAACTGGCTGGCATCTTGCTCTGTGTCTCCACATCATTAAAGTCCTGAAATATTGACAGTTTAACTGGCTGGCATTTTGCTCTGTGTCTCCACATCATCAAAGTCCTATAACACATAGGAAAACATAAGGTATTATTCTTTATGAGGGTCTCTAACTGTTCTGACAGGCATGTTTTTGGATGCTCAGTTTTTTAGCAAATGACCTCTGTGTGGCAATGTGGGAGTAAGCAGATGAAGCACTAGTAATCAGGGAATGACCGCCTGATAAGAAAATATAATTTAGTGGAAAACTTGAGCCAAAACACATTTAAAAGGGTTTTAATAGTGTTTAAAACAGAAGCCTGTAGTCTGAGTCTAGGGTTTTAATAGTGTTTAAAACAGAAGTCCCTGGGTAGTGAACTCTGAGTCCCACTGTGATTCAGGTAGGGATGCTAGAAACCATAGATCTCTGTACCAAAGTAGCTGAGGAGCCACTTCTGTTGCCATAGTAGGACAAAGCCAATCTGGACACAGACAGATGGACCAATGGCAAGTCTATGGTTCGGTGAAACAGCCATTTGTACCAGACCAGGTGCTGGCAAACTACTTGGTTGCATTTGAGTGAGTCAGCTCTAAAAGCAGAGGGGTGAAGAGACTGGAGAACGGAAAGGACCCCGAACTACTTGGTTGCATTTGAGTGAGTCAACTCTAAAAGCAGAGGGGTGAAAGAGACTGGAGAACGGAAAGGACCCCAGCATGGCCTGGAGCAGACAGGACAGAAGGCAGCAGGGAGAGGGAGAAGGCAGTATGAGGTGGGGTAAGCTGCTTCAGTCTCTAATACAGTGGCTCTGCCTCGCAGTGCCCTAAGCCAGAGTGATGAGAGACCTTGGCTCATGATCATTCTGACATCTCCAGGCAGTGGCCTGCCCTCTTGCATGGTACAGACTTGCCCTCAGGGCAAAGCTTTGGTGAGGATTAAGTCAAAATCCCAACTAATTTGAAGGCAGCTGGAATTGTGACAACTCTCCACACCTTGCAGATGATGGCAGAAATCACTACAAATACAGGTGAATTTGAAGTTACCTGCACTACACAAGTGATTCAGAGACTTAGTGAATGGGTAGAGAAGGGCTATGGTGACTCTTGAATAGCAGAGACAGCTTAGGCTGTGTGAACTGTTCATAGTTTAATTTATGGCCTGTTTATAGTCCTGCTTTGTACTAGAATGTCTGGGAAAGAGCAAAAATAGATGGTGAATTCTCCCTCTACTATCATGGTCTACTCCTAGCTAAGTACAGTGCATCCTGCTCTATGTCCCACCAAGCTCGCTAGGAGGAAACCATCTTCCTCTGCTGGCATTGGGTGCATGGATATCAGTGATGCAGAGTGAAGCTTTGTAGTCCGTGGATGGGCTGTAGTTGGCTGGAGGTAGTAAGTCAGAGAAATTGTATCCTGGTCCAAGTTGAGCTTGCAGCTTTGGATGAACTCAGGATTTTTCATCAAGATCTGCGAGACCTTTTCAATGACTGAGTATTGCTCTTTAGTGTTGGAAGCTGGCTGGCTTACTGGGTAGGAGCATCAGAGCTGGTGAGTCTTTGTTTTGGTTTAGAGGCTGCAGGCACTAAAGAGAAAAAGCATCTGACTTTTTCCTTGGAGGGTGGGGTAGCAGAACACTTCGGGCATCTGGTTTAACACTTCTGGTTTCAGAAGCATGAGTCTGAGCTTCATGCTGTATTTTGTACCACGGGTTCAGCTGTACATGGGTGATTCAGACTGCAGTGATGAAAGTCAGACTCATGTTGGTCACATAATCCCCTCACGTGATGTTGGTTTCAGAAAGTTTCGGTGCCTTTTAACTCCGCTACTCCAAGGCTGGGTGGACTTTAGGCATTACCTTTTCCCGTGGCAATGTAGGAGGTGTGAAGTCCAGCGCCGAACGGTGGGACCCGCATAGGAAGGCGAGAGGAGGCAGCGGTTAAATGCGTGTGGCTGGGTCGTTTTCTCTCCGCGATGTTTTAGCAGATATTGCGCTGTAAAATCCTGCCTCGGAGGGGCAGGCAGGCTGCGGCCAGGGACGCGATGACTGGACTGTCCTCCTGGTGTCCTCCTGGTCTGGAGGAGCGTAGGGGTCCGCGCTTGCCATGGGATTGATTTTTCGCTCTGGATGCTCAGGCGAAGCTGGGAGCGCGCTGAGCTGCGAGTCAGGGCTGCACATCGCCCGGGCGCCTTGGCGCGGCGGCGGCAGCGTGTGCCTGGGTGCGGAGACAAAGTGCTCCCGCAGCCGGAGAGCTTCGGCGTGCTGACTGCCCCAGGTTGGCCGCGTTCCCTCCTCAGCGA